>NC_081342.1:42809902-42933228 GCF_029784015.1 Lycium ferocissimum | reverse complement strand
CGTCCCCACCATGATACAATTATGTTCTCTTTAGAGGCTTGTAGACGAGTCTTGTATGTCTTATATGTCAAAGATAGTGGCCTTGCCGGTCATTGTACGTGTCCAGTTTGGTATTTGTGTTTGCAGACGTTCATAGTGGCCTCATCGGCCTGCATAGTTATGTGTATATCTGTTTTGGGTGTGTTTACCCTTCAGATGAGATATATGGTATCCATACATGATTCAGAATACGACCTTGTCGGCCAAGAGTTGTATTGTCTGTTTGCAGGTAGGCCTTGTTAGCCTAAGTTAAGGTTTACCCTCAGATTTCATAGTTACAGAGTGGTACGCTCGGGGTCAAGTAAGGAACAGGATGCCGGCCATGTGTCACACCCCGACTTTACTAGGGTGTGATGGGCACCCGACCCCATATTTGGAGCCGAGCGAACCCGCTAACTCTTATCACACATATCACACCCTGATCAAGATTGGGGTGTGACACCATGCCTCCCCAGGTTTGGGGTGTGACACTAGACTATGGGTAACATGATTTTACTTTCAATTTCTCATTTTTTCCTTAGGGCTCGGAGTTGGTTATTTTGGGTTCGTTTTTGGGTTTCAACTTATGTATAGCAATATGGGTGTTGTTGGATTTGTATGACCGTGTAGCTCACCAATTTGAACATGCTAAGTTCAATTTCTCGATAAATGACCTTTTTGAACTTCGGGGTTAAATTTGAGGTTTTCTGGGTATCTTTATGGACCCGAATCCTTTTATGACTTACTGAATATCCTTAGATCCATATTTTAACATAGAGTTTATGCTTGTTAGTCTTCGATCATTGGGATGCACTTCGAAAGGACAAGGCTTAGGCATGATGGTTCGTGGCGTCCGCTCGGCTTTGAGGTCGGATACGATTTATGTTTAGACTCCGATTGGAGAACGTATATCGTTTATATATATTGAAGAGGCATTGGGCATGATGGGGGGATCCTAGCTTAGTAACTATGATGGGCACTTGGGTGGGTACTGGTGTATTTGTGTGGGTTGTTGTTGTACTTAGTTATTTGAGATGAGGATTGCATATTAGGGCCTTCGGGAATGGTCATGGTGTTAAATCCACTTGTTTGGTATGGTTGTTGTTTATGTGGGCCATGAGAGCCATGATTGAAAACTACTTGTAATCATTTGATGTTGTTTACCTCATCACTCCATATTTTGTATGAATTGTGCAAGAATGATCTATGCTAGTGCTTGAGTGGAAATATTTAGTTGCCAATGATATGCTTATGTTAATCCACCTGCTCATATGTGATTGATGAAACTTGACATTGTTGCACACATGCATTCATTCAATATATATATTTGGGATCGGGTTGCACGCCGCAACATGTACATTTGGGATCGGTTCGCACGCCGCAACATGTACATTTAAGATCGGGTTGCACGTCGCGACAAGGAATCTGGTTGCACGCCCTAACAAGGTATATGGACATTCGTGAGTCTCCCATGGGTCACAATTAGATGGAATGACCACTAGCGTATGTGTGCTTGGTTTGACATATGGCCATTGCATTGCATCGCATTGTACTCATATTATCATATTTCCACCGTTTCTTAGCCTGTCCTATATGCTATGTACTTATGTGATTGCAGTGTGGTGAATTGTGTGGGCCTAGTTGGTGAAGTTAGGTTGAATTGTTGTGATTAGTGTTTAGCATCAATCTTTATATCCTATGTATATGTTTTCCTTTTGTTGTCGGCCTATGATGCCTACGAGTGCAAGTTGTTGTACTTATACTACACTTGTGGCATCTTTTTGGGTGCAGATACCTCTCAAAGTTCTAGTTTTGGGCCTCACTTTTGATCCCGGGGCAGTTGATCTCATGGAGTTTCAGAGTGAGCCTTCAGATGTCTATCCGCAACCCTGGATCTCCTTATATCTCATTTTCATGTCTTTACTTCCTTCGAGACAGTTGGTATTTTCCAGTATTTCAGACTTGTAATAATATTTAGATGCTCTTGTACAAGTTCAGAACAGATTTGGGGGATTGTAATATTTGTGTACTTCCGCACTTATCTATATACTCAAAGTATGTTAAGGATTATCTTATTGTGTTTAACTTCCGCGTTTTCTCTTCAAATTAACAAACGAATGGGGAATGGTTCCCCTACCCGGTGGGATGGTGTAGGTGTCATCATTGTTGACACCTAATTTTGGCTCACTGTGCTTAAATTAACGTTTCGAGGGGCCCTGATTCGTTAAAGAGCACGGAATAGCATTTTACTCATTTTTACAATTTTTGACAATTTGTTGATGATTATTCTTATTTTTAAGAATTTTATCAATTTATTGTCATTTTCTAGAATCATTATTTTTGCACATGTACGGCGTAATACTACATTTTTTGTGCAATTAAATTGTTTCTTAATTTTATAGCAAGTACATTTCGATATCTTATACATTAATACTTAGCTTTTTATTTATATACTTATAATATTATTTATACATATATTAGTTAATTATATTTTAGTACAGTTCGTCAGTGCAGAGAAAACCGGAGCAATTAATCTTAATAGCAAAAAAAGAATTCAATCAAGTCAAGGTCTTGTCACCTTTTAAAAGGTGATATTTGAAGTAATGGGTTGAGTTCTTCATCCATTGGTTAATAGATCCTTATACATTGGTTAAAATGATGAAAACCCCATTGGATAATAACCTAGGGATTAAAAGTAGCATCAGCTAGACAAAGGGGTGTGGCACTTTATTTTTTGGACAATAGAAGGGGCTAAAATGTATTATAAATAAAAGGAAGGGGCTTTTGCATTAATCACACATTTACAATTTCAAATCTTATTCTCTCTAACTTTTCTCATATCACGACCTATCCCTCTGTCTGTGAAGTCGACGAGTACAACCCCTTTCACCTTCTTCTCCGGCAAGCTCTTCGTCGGAGCTCCAGCCAAACGACTAAGCCCAGCCACCCAACCCATTGCAACGCCACAACAACACCTCTGTCCCTTCGTTTTCCATCACCAACAACAAAACCTGCTCCTTTTGCCCCCTTCGTTTTCCTCACTGCTCTAGCAAGGAGCTTTTATCTCCGATGAATCGGAGCAACCAAACGCCACCATGCCACCACCACGACTTCTCCCTCTGTTTTGTATTGATAGATTTTGATCGGTGTTCCTTATTTTTTTTTTATATTTATATGTTTGTATATATGTGTCGCTTCTCATGGCACGTTGCTGGTTACTATGGATTCAAGTCGGGTTTGATATATTTGTGCAATTTCGCTGTGAATCTTGTTGTCCTCCGGAAGCCACCTCTTTGGTTGATTTATTCACATTTTGGTTACTTTGTTATTGTTGGTGATATGTCGTTCTTGGCTGGTCTTCATGTTATTATTCTTGATTTCTTCAACTTTCCCTGATGTTCTATTTGTCACGGTCCGGTGGTCATCACCTCTCACAATCTTTCTACTGTAACTAATACATTTTCGGACTGTTTCATTTTTTTCTTTTCCCAATAATATGGTTTTGTGCCCGGAAAATACTACTCTGGCGATCAACAGTATTGTGATTGACCTTTCTCGGCCTTCTCGCTATAATCGCACTACACCCGAATGGCTGATAAAGAAATTTCCGTCTGATTTTCAAGGTCTCTTCTGTACAAAAGACGGGTTTTTAATTTAAGTTTATTTATAATTCCTTTAACTCTCCTTGTCCGTTTAAGTTGAAATTAGTCATTCGCTTTAGGCAAGACTTGGGTCGTCAACCATAAATAGATTAAATTGACTTGGTATAATTATTTTGTTAATTAATTAACATTTTTGGTGTTTAGGCAAAAAATATAAGTTCATCCTTTTTTTTTTTTATATAGTTTTTATATTCTTTTAGTACATTTATTTTTAAAACATGCATTTTATATTCTTTCGTGACTAATGCACAGTTTAGTTAAGTTAAATCCACATTTTTTACGTTAGGTAAATATTAGGTCGTCCATCGACAAATCTTTTATTCTTTAAAGGTGTTATATCTTTTCACTTATTTTTTATACATAATTCCTTATACTTATTTTTTACCAAGACTTTTTACAATTCTTTTTGTCCCTATTCTTTTGATAGGATATTCATTAAACAAACACTCTTTTACGAAACTGTGGAAACAAGTCAAATCGACTACACTTTTTTCTTGATTCTTTTGTTATATAAGCTCTTTACGCCAATGAATATTCTTAAAGTCTTTTTACATTCTTTACTGATATACCTAGTTGTAAAATTATTTATATATTTTATGTTTGATATACACTCTTTTATACTTGAAATACTTTCTTTATATGTTTAATATACATACATTCTTTTATATACATACACACATTCTTTACATACTTGATATACCTATTTTACATAATCTTATATTTTGTACACATCTTTTATATAGTTGTACACATTCTTTAAACCAACTGATATACCTCTTGGGTCAATAGATATACACTCATTTTACTAACAAAGATATACTACTATACGAACGAGGTATGTTTTCTTTACACTCCTTTGTACATTCCTATCGATATACATTTTTTGTAAATACTTGATACTTGATATACATACATTTTTTAATACTATATATACTTAGCATAGCATCACGTAGTGTAGCTTTCATGAAATTACAACATTTGGAAAGCAGGTAATAATAATGATAAATAGATAGATAATTCCCCTCTAGTATTCAGTTGAACTAAGTTTAAGTATTATCTTCGGACAGGCTCTGAGAGATGCTTAAAACCTTCCCCTTAGGGTAAATAAAACTCTTATCTAGAATCTCCTAGGTTTCGTGGATTATAAACGGAGTAGATACACAAATGCACATGGGTTTCTTAATTTCCCTTAAAAATTAGGTGGTGGATCTAACCCTTTTAAAACCAGTTAGAAGAACCAAGAAGTTGCAAACTATCTTGGGCCCGTTCAAAATAGGGCGTAGCAGAATGGCGACTCTGCTAGGGATTACCTAGGTTTTGACCTTAGCGGATTTAGTCTAAGTGAGCACTTGAGGGATATTTGATTATTTATTTATTTTTACTATTATTACCCGTTATATATATCATGAGTTGCTACAATATTATGTTTGAAAGGATGCAAGCCAAAGCCAAACTTGCGTTTCTTATTTGTTTGAATACACTACATGTTATTCTTTTCCTTATACTGTCATCGCACTTTCTATTGAGTCTTTAGCCATACACACAAACACATTGTACACGGGAGTTGTGCTTTGCGCTCCTCCGAACCTTCTTCAAACTCCTTAGTTTCAGAGATTGATGGTCTAGTCTTACTACTCGCCGTCTTGCAACTATCCAAATATTCATTATCGAACTTAACTGAATCTACTCTAAGAATCTTTATGTCCTTGTACATACCATCTTGATGCCGCATTAGCCAGATTTATTGATATCCCTTATTTGTTACATATTCTTTATTACACATTCTTTGTTTGTTAACATTTTGTATTTACTACACATTCTTTAGTTGTACAAATATATACTTTATATGCCATGTTCCGCCTCGTCCACTTTGTCAGACGATCATGGTTGACTTGTGTTGAGCCTGGAATTTTTACAAACCCTCACACCCATCTTGGGTCTCTATGACCACCCTCTCAATTATATTCATTTTTTCTCAAACCCATTTCCGGTCGTTATGACCTCTCTTCACAATCATATCATTCTTTTCCACACCCATTTCTGGTCTTTATGACCATCCTTTTGGACTTTACCCTTTTTTTCCAAGATATATCAATACAACCTTGTACATTCTTCCATCTCTGGAAAACACTTTTTCCTCATCCAAACTCCTGTCCATAGCCTCACTTCTTTTCAATACAACCACCAATTCATAAAAATCATACAAATCACATACAACTATGTATCTGGCCGAACTACTTCTGAACTGATTCTTGTCCTGGCAAGATACGTAGGCAACCCAGCACAAGTGTTCGGTCTACCCACTGTTTCCAAATAATTTCTCCGAAATCGAAAACTGGGGTAATTATTCTGGAGCATTTCAAAGAAACTCTCTAAAAAAACTTTTAAGAGCATCAACCCCTTTAAATCCAAAACCCAACAATGCTAATACCAGCCTTACCCCAACCATCACTTGGTTTTGGTCCCAAAATCTAGGATATAAGATTTTCTTCTTCTTCCTAGTGTCGTAGGTCATGGACCTGTGGCGTGTCAGTCTCCATTTTTCAAACCCAAGGGTTCAACACAAGTAAATCGTTCCCCCGTCAACCATACAATAATCATGCCAACTGACAAGGAGTAATGTCAAAGCTCCGCAAATAGTTTGGCACCCAATCATTGCAATATTGCTGTTATATCCCGCATTTTTGTGCAATTGGATAATTCAAGACAATAGCGGAAGGATGACAAGCAAGGCCCTATTGTTATTTTGTTAAGTATATGATTGGTTTATGAAGCGGAATTTTGAAGAAAGGCCAAGGGCATAAAGGAAAACTCACAATATGCCTCGTGGAATTATGGAGGAAGACGAAGGGTAAATTTGGAAATTGGAAAATAGTTGCATGAACTACAAGGAATGGACTTGAATTACAATTTGTCATAAGAAAAACATTTTTGGGCTTGGATTAATTTTTGGAAATAAAAGAGAGGCCCAACCGGCCATGGGGCATGGATCCAAGCCCATGAGGGGCTTAATTTATAATTATAAGAGATGACTAAGTCATCCTTATTCCCTAAGTTACTAGAAAATTCAAGAACAAAAAAAGAAAGAGAGGAGAGAAAGAATTCCATGGCCATTCGGCCACTTTGAAGGAAAAAAAAAAGAAAAGAAGAGAGAAGAGTTTCAACTTGTTTCTCCTAGCCAAACAACTCCTTGAAGGGTCCTAAGCAAAGTGGGGTGATTGGTGGAGCAAGGAAGCTTATATTCATATAGTTACAAATTCTAGTCAAGTGAAGAATTGAAGAACAAGGTAAGAATTCATCCTTCTTTGTATGTTATGGATATTTGTGGATGTTGTAGTGCATGAAAATGGATGAAATTCATGAAGAGCAAGTAGATAGAGGGCTGGCCGTGAGGTGTGGTGTATGTGTGTGTGTGTGGAAATCATGTTTTAATTATATTATCTAGTGTTTGGTTGTTATTATTGTCAATACTATGTTGATAATGGAAATTGAATGGTTTTGGAGAAGTTGTAGTTGTATATGCATGATGTTGGCCGTGTGTTGTGAGTATGGTGGTATGGCCGTGTGCTTGTGGTGCAATATGGAAGAGAATGAATTGATTTTATTCAATGTTTTAATCGTTGTTGTGTGAGTATGTTGCTAATAGAAGCTTAAGGATATTGGAGAAATTGTGGTAATTGGAGACTTGGTGTAGAGATTATGTAACTTGAAAATAGTGTTCTTGCATGCATGAAAGATAATGAGACTTGTATGATATTGTTGGTATGTGAATTATTAGGTTGTTATTGTTTTCATTGGAGTTGGAAGGTCTTGATGGAAGTAGTATATTGATTAAGTTGTTAGAATGTATTTTGGGTTGGAATTGGAAATTGTTAATATGGTTGTGATATTATGATTGATAGTTTGGCCGGGTTGAATTCCCGGATTGTTGTTGATGAGAATTGGCTAAGATGAATCTTGGGGAATGATGTATTTACAGAGGAAGTCTTGCGAAATTTCGGTAGCCAAGTGTTGTTTTAAGAATTCAATCCTAAAGGCACTAATTACATTTGGTAAACATGACCAAATTGTAGATTACGCGAAGTTGGAGCTTGAATTTGGAATAGCATAAGGAGCGAAAAGAGGTATGTAAGGCTTCACCCTTCTTTCTATGGCATGTCTTAGACGTACTAAGTCGACTACGTGTCCCGAGGACCATTCCTTTTCTCGGAATCTAAGATTGAAAATAACTACTATTCATTCAGTAGAATTGAATTAGAACTTGCATAAAATGTTGGAGAAATTTCTTGGACATCCGTAACTTACACAAATAGGACTCGATTACCCTAAGACCCTCCCAAGTGACGCCATGAATTGTAATATACGTAAATTTGATATGCCGCCTCTTTTGACTCGAGGTGGGCCCACTATTCCCGAATTCTTCCCTATTGTCCCCCTTGACTTATTTTCATTTAATAACTAAGGAAAGTTTTTGGTTATTATTTTAACTACTAAATCATAGTTGTTTTAACTAATCCCTTGATTTCAAAACATGATTTTCCTTCCTAAAAGTTTACAAATGTTTTCCTAAATACTCGTTTTCTCCAAAAACTAAGTTTTACAATATTGCAAGCCCTAATGACTAAGACGACGACTATGACTCTATGATGAAAAAAAAAGATGATTCCATGATTAAAGGTTTCAAGTCTATGATTCCAGTGCCGAGATGAGAACGTTAAACTACTCCTTGAATCCTCGGCTCTACTCATGAATAGTGTTTTCCTTTAAGAATTCTAAGTACACGAATGATGCCCTATAATTCTATGTTATACTTTCTCAGGATATTGCTCTCCACTAATAGTCTCGCCTTATATTAATCATCCCTTCAAGGTGAGATAAGCGCCCTTAATTATTCTATAACATAATCGGAGGTTCCCGACCTTACGTCACTCCGATAGGTACACGATTTTTCTTGGGCTCCCCTGCATGCTATGATATATATATATATATATATATGTTTAAAAATGTATTTGGGGAAAACTGGGAAAAAGGGCAGAGCGCTATGAGCGCTGGGTTACTCACGGTGCATGTATCCGTACTTGACTTGATATCATCCCGGACGCGGGATGCCCGGACGCGGGATTTGCTATGTGGGCGAGCCGACATCGTTCGGTGCTATGACTTACTATGCTATGATATACTATGCTATGCTATGCTACTATGACATACTATGCTAAGCTATGACACTGTGATATGATATACTACGCTATGCTATGATACTATGATACACTATGACATGACATAAATTCTATTTTCTATGTCTATGAAAAGAAATACTCTCTTTTACGAAAAGGAAAAACAAGCATGCATGGCATCCGGCCCGAAAGGGGTGTTTCCGTGCACAGGTTACTTTCTTATCTCAGTATATATCCATGACTCCCCACGATATTGTTACTTATAATCTATGCTCCTGTTTATCTTATTTTTCATGTCTTACATACTCGGTACACTATTACCGACGCCCCTTCATGTGGGCGCGCGTTTCATGCCGCGCGGCAGTCGCCAGACAGTAGGAGTTGATCCCTAGGAGTTCTCTCAAGGCATTTTTGCGGTGCTCCGCCTGTTTCGGAGCCCGGTCCCTTGGTATTACTTTTGTGTATATATATTCGGGCACGGCGATTCGGCCCTTCCTATGTATATATGTGTACTATGTTTAGAGGCTCGTAGACAGATATGTACAGTAGCTATTGTACTCCTGATTGTCCCCGTCGCTGTATAGTTTGATCGCGGAGCTTATTAGTCTATGTTCGTATTTGTGCTATTTATGTTATTGCTAGTTGAAAAAAAACGGCGTAGCTCATATGTGCAATAAGAGTCAGCGGGTTCGCTCAGCTCCGATTATGGGGTCGGGTGCCCATCACCCCTAGTAGGGTCGGGGTGTGACAATTGCCGATGGGCGCAGAGTATTTTTGAAAAACTCCAAAGAAGACAGCATCCCTCCTTATCACCTTGCCAGTAGACGCAGATAATTTTCAAAACTTCACCAACATTAACATTTCCCAATAGCCAACCATGCCAATAAATGCAGAGTAGTGTCAAAGATTTGCTGACGTCCGGCCCCCTCTTCCATAACAATCTTATCAACATACTGAAGTCGTGTCAAAGCTCAAATTTTACATTCTCCCTCATGGCCGCCGATCAGAGTAATCTCAAAGCTTTGGCTATGGTCGGCCTATCCTCTCGACCGCCTGTTAAGGTATTATCATACGATCGGTCCTTTCTGGGTATTTTCAAAACCCCGTCCCTACAATCAGTACATCCCTTCACCGCCTGGCCAGAGAATAGTCAAAACTCTGAGCCTGTGATCGGTTACTTCCTGGGGTATGTCATGACCTATTTTGCCTAAGTCAAGCGGGCACTTACCTTCCCATCTCGGTAAGCGAACCCTCAATTCAACAATGAATAAATACATAAAAGAATGAAATTAAGAAATGGAAAAGAATAGATACGTAAATCTCACGATATATATATATAAAAGTAGTAGAAAATTGAGGAATGACGATAAATGTTAAACCTCAGAAAATTCATGTCGTTGGGTGGTAAATAGACCAACGCAAGCTTAAGGTGAACATGAGGCCCTTATGATTATAAGAAGGGTATTTGGTGGCTTAAAAGTGCATACGATAAGATTTTGAAGTGATACAAATTAGTGAGACTAAGTTCGTCAAAGGAAGGTGAGGTATACGTTGTGTTTAGGGAAGATTTTGCAACTATCGAGTTAAGGATTGATGGGTAATGCCTTGGAGAGGAGTTATGAGGATATTTAGATTGTTAATGAAGTTTTAAGAATGTTTCATTAGGATTGGAGATCAAACGAATCGACGAGAATAAGTTCGGGAAGAAGGTAGATTATACGACCATTTATACGGTCCGTATAATGGTCCGTATAACAGTTACAGTGAAGGGCCATCACTGATGAAGTTATACGGTCACTTATACGGACCGTATAATATTATAAAGACCGTATAAGGGTCTATATAATCCCATCGGGCTGAGTTATTTTCCAAGTATAAATATAAGTCCCACTTTCTAATTTCTCATTTTATCGTCTTCTCCACTTCTCTCAAGACCTATAGAAGGTTCCATACATTTCACCAACATAAATTCAAGGTGAATCAAAGATTAAACACTAATAATTAGAGGATTCAAGTGAAAGGATGCTAACTAGGGTTCATGAAAGCTAGAAATTTCCTTGGAAATGAAGCTAGGGGTTTTCTCTAAGTGAAGTGTTTCCATCCAATGTCTGTTCCTACATAATCAAAGGTGAGTTTTATGATCATTTCATGTTATTAAGAATATTGAATGGTTGAATAACTTGGATTGAGGAAGAAAGTAGAACATGGAGTTCAAATATGGAAATTGTGATATTCATGAATAGTGACTTGACTTGAATGATAGTTCTTGTTATGAATGATGTTAAGAATGTTGAAGAAGCGTTATATGTCAATGAATACGACGTTGGGTGATGATTAGGGTTATGGATGACTTTGAGAGGGAATTTTAAGAATTGAATAATGTCTAGCTTAACAAAGTTTATTGATTATGATATTATGGATGTTGCTGTTGATGTTTGGGAGTTACTATATTATATGGAAAAAGTTAAAGAAATAAAGGAGATGCTGCCCAATTTTCATTAGCTTTGGCTTAAGGTTAAACATGTTTCCGGCTATCTAATCTTAGTACGGATTCTCTTGAATGTAGAATCGTGAACATCAGAGGGAAACGTTTAATCGATAAAGATAAAGAGACGTAAAGGTATGTGAGGCTATTCCCCTTCTTTCAAAGGCATAACTCTTACAATTGCGAATTCTTCCCTATATTCCCATGTTCTTCTTACATCCCTAAAGATGAAAGGTAAAGACCCTTAAGAGCTTTTTTATGAGATATGTTCTATGATAGTGATGATGATAATGATGCCTTCATGAGCTTGAGAATCCTAGACTTACGATTCATTGATGTTATTCCTTGTTGTTGCCTCACCTTATGATACTAGTTCTTTCAAGGCGAGGCATGGCGATGATGGTGTTCCATAATGTGATCAGAGGTTCCCGACCTTACGTCACTCCGATGGATTAGTAGTCTTTATTTGAGCTCTCATGCATGCGTTGGCTTATGTTATGATAATTACATCATGCCTATATGGCCGGGAAGCACCACTACAGTGAGTGTAGTGGGCGACTTATGGATGATTACACCGTGTCTATATAGCACCGGCAGCACTACTAGTGGGCGGCGTGAGATGATTACCCCGGACGCGGAAGGCTCGGACGCGGACTAATGATGTTATTGATTCAGACCAATTATGTATGTTTATGTGATATGTTTGAAAGGTAAAAGTGAGCATGCATGATTCCGCCTAAAGAGGCAAGCAGTTACAGTTATCTTTTCTTCCTATGCTTTCTATGTTTCCTTATTATGTTATCATATTTGTCTTACATACTCAGTACATTGTTCGTACTGACGTCCTATTCTTTTATGGACACTGTGTTCATGCCCATAGGTAGATAGGGAGACGGTGCAGATGCTTAAGAGCTTACTCAGCAGTTGTACAGGAGCGCTCCACTACTCCGGAGTTGCCATATCTTGGTATATTCTTTTGTGTATATAGTGGGGCATGGCGGGGTCCTGTCCCGTCCTTATGATTTCCGTCTTCAGTTAGAGGCTCGTAGATACCTATATGTGGGTTATAGATGTTATGTGACCTCTTCATTGTATTTTGTACATCATTTTTGTAGCCTTATGGGCCCATATTTATATATATGTTTGGGGGTTATTTGGAGATTGGTTCATGATAAGTGTGATGAGAATGACATATGCCAAGTCGAGTAGGATAGTCAGCATGATGAGTGGTTTTCAGTAGTCAACTTCGGGTACCCGTCATGGCCCACTAGTTGGGTCGTGACAATAAACACCCCCAAGGTCTAGTCTGAATAACACAAGAGCATCTAAAGAGAAATAGTACAATCTGGAATACTAATAAATATAGTGTCTATGTCTCTGAATAGAATAGGACATAAAGATAGAAAGTCTTCAAGGCAGCGGATAGCCATGCTCACCCTGGAAACTCAAGAGAAAGCTGAAGCGACAATCAGCCACACATCACGGAAGTGGATTCGACCTCATACTCTGCATTCATAAAAGTATGCAGCAAGTGCAGGTCAGTACAAACAACAGTACTGGTGGGCATCATCGGTCGACGAAGCATAGCTAACACAATTTAGATAATAAAGCAGATAAGCAAATAAACCAACAAGTATAAGACAATATAATCAATTCCAAATATTCATCATCACCTATGTAAAGCATCTAATCCCAAATGTGTCAAGTCTGAATATATCCAAACCAATCCAACATCACAATACAACACCAAATATCTCAAATCAAGTCATAATGCAATGCAATAATGGTATGAATGCAATGCACTGCCATGCAAATGCGGTGTACACATGTACTCCGGACGGAAATATCGACGTCTCAATAGCACAACTCAGTGTGACTCGCGAAGTCTAAGTCTCACCTATCCCGGATCTTTGCCCAAAAGACAGACGGGACCCCAAATTTTTACCCACGGGGTGTTCTTACCGGCACCACTCTGGGGGACTCGCGAAGTCCATGCACTAACAATGATTTCGGAACTAATATCGGATATCGACCATGCAACAACGATTCCGAAAATGATCATCGGACATCAGCCATCTCATGTCACTCAAGTAAAAGAGTTTTATCAAATATCAATTTCACTCAATCAATGATTCCGGGATGAACATCGGACATCGACCATCTCACGTCACTCAAATAAAACTGAGCCCAACTCATCAAGTGTTTTGTCAAATTTCATCAATATCTCAACAAAGGTATAATGAAAATGGGAGTGCGTGCAATGCATGAATCACATCAATAATCATGCTCAATATCACAAGTACCAACAATGGGTACGCCAACAACATATTCGAATCACAAATACTAAAAATGGGTATGCCAATAATATAACCGAATCACAAGTACCAACAGTGGCTACGCAAACAATATATCCAAGTACAAATACCAACAATGGGTGTGCCAACTATATTATAATCAAGATGGTAAAACAGAATCCAATATCTACCAACGACTCATGGCATCAAGCCGGCACAATAGAACAATCAAATCATACATAACCGGGTGGCTAGACCCAACACACCACAAGGCCCAACCTAAGGCAATATCCAACCCGACTTCATACCCGAAGGTTCACATGCTGTCTCCGACGATATAATCTAAATATGTGCATCGCTATACGAAGTCTCACAAAAGGTAAGCCATAACCTACCTGGATGATCGAACCGCAACACCAATAACTCACTCCTTTGCCTTGCCTTTCCGCTGAACCTCAGAACCAAAGTAGTCTAAGCATAATTGAAATCTAGATTAGAAATCATGAAGAATGACACTAATATTGTTACTATTCTTTTTTGGTCAATTCCAACCCCAGAAATTAGGAAACGGGACCACAAGGGCAAAACAGGAAAATTCGAAAGTAAAATATCAAATTAAGCACTAGGTGATCATAACCCAACCACTAATTGCTGATTTAACTCAAGGATTAGCCTAATTCTGATTTCAAACAAAACCCCCAATTTGGGTATAAACACTAAGTCTTCGATTCCAAAATTCAACACTAGAAATGGAAGATATATGATTAATAAGCTTAGATTCGTCAAAATCTAACATAAACATCATTAATTTCCTCATACATGAGCCTAAGGAAAAGTTCATCAAAATCCTCTTTCAACTTCTATCACTAAAGGATTATTAAAAGGAAGGGGGAAATCTAGGATGATTGTGATTAAGGAAGAGTAGAGGAATAGGCAAGATTTACCTCCAAGAATGTCTCCAAAATATCTCCAAGAACTGTTCCCCAAAGCTCTAATTTCGAAATGGGAAATAATGAGGGTCTAAGGGCTTATTTAAATCACACTTAATGAAAATACCTGGCCCGTCACCGCCACGACGGTAACGGGGCCGCTACAGCGCCCATAAGGCCGCCATAGCAGTCTGGCCAACAATACACATGGCCGCCCCAGCGGCCAACACACCGCAATAGCAGTGCCGCCATGTCGGGCACCAGGTACCAGAATCCCTCCAATTTTTCTAAGTCTCAATCGAAATCTCGAGCCATTCCCGAAGCCATCTACTCACAAACCATATACACAGACCCACACAAAAATACGCTACAAACGCGCTCGTAGCCTCGAAATTTCAAACGTTGGTGTCATTGACCAAGTCAACTCCCAACGCCTTAGTTCCACTTTCCAACCCAAGTCCCAAAATGCATCCAAGTGCATTGGGAACCGAACCAAATATACACACAAGTTCTAAACGAACATCCGGACCTCTTGGATTGGACGGAATTTTGAAAAAGGTCTGTTTACTCAAAAGTCAACTTTGGGTCAACCATATTTCACTTTAAGCCTATATTTCACAAAAGTTGCATGAATCCAGTCTAGACACCTCGGGAAGCATGCCAACGGTCCCCTCGGGTCAAGAATGAGTTAATCAAAGCTTAGGAAACTGTAAAAATACCGAAAAGGCTATAACGACTAAACGGGTTGTTACATCAGATACCAATTGAACTGTCGCTCGTCCTCGAGTGAAGAAAATGAAGGAAGCGGGAAAATACCTGAAGCAGTAAACAACTGAGGATATCGGCTCTGCATGTCGGACTCGATCTCCCAAGTAGCCTCCTCAACAGGATGGTGCTTTCATTGCACCTTTACCAAAGCAATCTCTTTCAGCCTCAACTTTTAAACCTGCCTATCCAAGATCGCGATAGGCTCCTCCTCATAAGTCAAATTCTCATCAAGCAATATAGAATCGCAACGGACAATGTAGGTACCATCGGCATGGTACTTCTTCAAAGATCGATACATGAAAAATTGGATGAACCCCCCGCTAAGCCCGGCGGCAATGCCAACTCATAAGCTACATCACCGATACAGTCCACAATCTCAAACGGACCAATATACCTGGGGCTCAACTTTCCCCTCTTACCAAACCTCACAACACCCTTCATGGGTGAAACCTTCAATAGAACCTGGTCACCAATAACAAACTTCAAATCTCGGACCTTCCAGTCCACATACATCTTTTGCCGACTTTGAGCTACCAAAAGCTTGGCCTGAATAACTCTCACTCTATCAAGGGACTCTCTTAACAAATACGTACTCCAAGGCCGAGCCTCAAACCCATCAAACCAACCAATCGGAGATCTACATCTCCTACCATACAAAGCCTCAAAAGGCGCCATACTAATACTCGAATTATAGTTCTTATTGTATGCAAACTCTACCAAGAGCAAGTGTTGATCCCAATGACCGCCAAAATCAATAACACATGCTCTCAATATGTCCTCGAGCACCTGAATAGTCCTCTCGGACTAGCCATCGATCTGGGGATGAAAAGTTGTACTGAGATATAATTGGGTACCCAACTCCTCATGAAATGCCCTCCAGAATCGGGAAGTGAAAATAGTACCCCAATCAGATATGACAGAAATAGGGACCCCATGCAATCTCACAATATCCCGAATGTACATCTTAGCTAACTTCTCTACGGTATAGGAAACCTGAACTGGGACAAAGTGAGTGGACTTAGTCAACTGGTCCACTATCACCCAAATAGAATCAAACTTGCCAAGGGTCTTCGGAAGACCCGTGACAAAATCCATGGTAATACTCTCCCACTTCCACTCGGGAATAGGCATCCTCTGAAGCACTCCACCGGGTCGCTGGTGCTCATACTTAACCTGTTGACAATTCCCACACTTAACCACAAAGTCAACTATATCTCTCTTCATTCGACGCCACCAAAAGTGTTGTCTCAAATCACGGTACATCTTAATCACCCCGGATGAATGGAATAGCCAGAGCTATGAGCCTTAGATAAGATAAACTGAATCAGATCACCAACACGAGGAACACACACGTATCCTCTAAACCTCAGAATGCCCTCAGAATCAATCACGGCCTCTTTGGCCTCACCTCTCAAAACTCTATCTCGAATCTTGCTCAACCGAGCATCCTCAAACCGACGAGTCCCGATCCGATCCAATAAAGACGACCTCGCCTCTGCATACAAGCCAAAATCTTGCCCGGGGTCGAAATATAAAAACGAACGAAATCGGCGGGCGGAGTCTGAACCTCCATGGCCAACAGATGCTCGAAAACAATCAATCGAGCTAAACTCCCCATACTCACTACCTTGCGACTCAAGGCACCAGCCACTACATTGGCTTTCCCGGAATGGTACAAAATAAAGATGTCATAGTCCTTCAGGAGCACCATCCATCGGCGCTGACTGGAATATCAGTCATTCAACAACGACTTCAGAATTGATCATTGGACATTGGCCATCTTATGTCACTCAAGTAAAAGAGCTTTATCAAATATCAATTTCACTCAAGAAACGATTCCGGGATGAACATCGAAAATCGGCCATCTCACGTCACCCAAGTAAAACTTAGCCCAGCTCATCAAGTGTTTCATCAAATATCATCAATATCTCAACAGTGTATCATGAAAATAAAAGTGCGTGCAATGCATGAATCACATCAATAATCATGCGCAATATCACAAGTACCAACAATGGTTACGCAAACAACATATCCGAATCACAAATACCAATAGTGGGTATGCCAATAATATAACCGAATCACAAGTACCAACAGTGGGTATGCCAGTAATATAACCGAATCACAAGTACCAACAGTGGGTATGCCAATAATATGTCCCAGTACAAATACCAATAATGGGCATGCCAACTATATCATAATCAAGATGATAAAACAGAATCCAATATCTACCAACGAGTCATGGCATCAAGCTGGCACAATAGAACAATCAAATCACACATAACGGGATGGCTAGACCCAATACACAACAGGGCCCAACCTAAGGCAATATCCAACCCGACTTTATACCTGAAGGTTCACATGCTGTCTCCGACGACATAATCTAACTATGTGCTTCACTATAAGAAGTCTCACCAAAGGTAAGCCATAACCTACCTGGATGGCTGAACCGCAACACCAACAACTTACTCCTTTGCCTTGCCTTTCCGCTGAACCAAAGTACTCTAAGCATAATCGAAATCTAGATTAGAAATCACGAAGAGTGACACTAATATTGTTACTATTCAATTTAGGTCAATTCCAACCCTAGAAATTGGGAAAACGAACCCACAAGGGAAAATGGGAAATTTAAAAGCAAAATATCAAATTAAGCACTAGGTGGTCATAACCCGACCACTAATTGCTAATTTAACTCAAGGATTAGCCTAATTTCTGATTTCAAGCAAAACCCCCAATTTGGGTATAAACCCTAAGTCTTCGATTCCGAAATTCAACACTAGAAATGGAAGATATATGATTAATAAGCTTAGATTCATCAAAATCTAACATAAACATCATCAATTTCATCATCATGAGCCTAAGGAAAAGTTCATCAAAACCCTCTTTCGACTTCCATCACTAAAGGATTATTAAAGGGAAGGGTGAAATCTAGGATGATTGTGATTAAGGAAGAGTAGAGGAATAGGCAAGATTTACATCCAAGAATGTCTCCAAAATATCTCCAACAATTGTTCCCCAAAGCTCTATTTTCGAAATGGGAAATAATGAGGGTCTAAGGGCTTATTTAAATCACACTTAATGAAAATACCTGGCCCATCCCGCCACGTCAGTAACGGGGCCGCTATAGCACCCGTAAGGCCACCATAGCGGTCTGGCCAACAATACACATGGCCGCCCCAGTGGCCAATACACTGCAAAAGCGGTACCGTTTGGACGACACTGGTGCCTCCATATCGGGCACCAGGTACCAGAATCCCAATAATTTTTCTAAGTCTCAATCAAAATCCCAAGCCATTCTCGAGGCCATCTGCTCACAAACCATATACACAAACCCATACAAAAATACCCCACGAACGCGCTTGTGGCCTCGAAATTTCCAACGGAGGTCTCGCTGACCGAGTAAAACCTCGACGCCTTAGTTCCAATTTCCAACCCATGTCCCAAAATGCATCCAAGTACATTAGAAATCGAACCAAATACACGCACAAGTTCCAAACGAACATCTGGACCTCTTGGAATTAACGAAATTCCGAAAAAGGTCCGTTTACTCATTAACTTTGGGTCAACCATCTTTCACTTTAACCCTATATTTCACAGAAGTTACCTGATAGACACCTCGGGGAGCATGTCAATGGCGCACCGTCCTCTCGGGTCAAGAATGAGTTAATCAAAGCTCAGGAAAGGGCGAAAATACCAAAAAGACTATAATGACTAAATGGGTTGTTACTGGGTATTTTCAAAACTCCGTGCCTTTGATCAAAGACACCTTCCTCCGACAGGCCAGAGTATTGTTAATGATCTGAGCCTACGAGACTTCTACCGATTGTCGGAGTACTTTCAAAGCTCCGCCTAAGATCGACACCTCTTCTCCTATCCTGTTGCAAGAACTACGCACAACTGATTCTCTTCTTTGATAAGATACGTATGCAGACCTTTTGAGTTCGGTATTCCTTATTCAAAAATCACGAAAAAAAATCCTCTATTTTGAAAAATGACAAAAATATTTTATTTCTTCTTACCTCTCTGAACGAACTCCGCACACCTAATTCTCATCAAAGATGAGATACGTAGGCAGCCCTTCTTGGGTTCGGTACTCTTATTCAAAAATTCCAAAAAAAATTAGGAATATTTTCAAATCATAGTTTGACTTGGTTGGTACCAACACAGTTAGGAGTTTGGATAGGAAAGACACAAGTAACAATTGCTATATAGAGAGGACTGTTTTCGTGGCAACCATATATTTTTTTTGTACCTCTCATTCACACCTTAAGTGACGAAATTTCTCTTGCACGCATCTAAGAGAAGAACAAATCCAACCTTATTGTTTCATGTGCATTGTGTGGTGAGCTTTAGATATCATTCAATTGCATTGCATTGTCGATCTAGAACTTGGCTTTAATGTCTGTTGAGGGAAAATTATTAGCAACACTTGGTTTAGGAAAGGATCGTAGGCTTTCTTTGACCCGTTTGAGCCTTTCTAGCCTACAAAATGACATTATCCCTGGCATACCCCCTTTGAGCCTAAAGCCTTTTCTTTGACAGCGATATCCTAAGTCTATACCCTTTCTGACTGCTTACACTCACTATTCCCCTCTTGGCCAGACCTCTCTGAGCGTACTAGAAGCGTGCAACCGCGGATAAAGATCCAAGTTGAAGCTGCCAGAGGCAAAAAGATACAAAAATCTAAGGAAAAAAAAAAGACAAAGGATGACCTCCAAATCAGGAACGATCCATAAAAAATGATTTAGTCATCATTCAGGATCTCAGGCAAACAACCCGTTATTCATTTTTAATTTTTGCACTTCGGCATACAACCAGAGTTAGCATCAGGACTTCGGGCATACAACCCAGGTCCTTCTCTTAATCCTCACAGAGTCTCGAGTATACAATCCCGAACTAAAAAAAAAGGTTCCAACTTGCAAAAGAAGTCGCACAAGTATAAAAGAAAGGGACAACAAAATGAAGAAGATCAGCAGTAGAGCATACAAATATCAAAGCACAGACATAAGGCAAATCTCAAGGAGGAATTAGTCACTCTTTACTCAAATAATATCCTACCCTTTCCCCATTCCAACATTACAACGCGATAATAAGCCCTACGTGATACTATGCCAAGGGTTCTCACATTAGTGGATGCTTATATAGCGGCCAAGCCTATGGTATCACAATTGTATGCATCAAACATCTTTCTAAGTGTGAGTGTACTTCTCTAGACGTCTCAAAGTTCAAAAATACTGAAATATGTGTGAAAAAGGGACTTTCTTTCTGGTGAGGGAACTTGAAACATGAGAATAGGTATAGTTCAAAACCTTTGCTTGAATCAATACAAACAAATCTTATCGATACTTAGATATGTCTGAGGTACCACTTTAAGCTATAAGAATTATCCCGAAGTCAATCTCAGTTAGCTGGAAAGAAAATGATGGGATTCTTATGCACAAAACTAATTGTTGGTACCAACCGAAGTCAAGACCTGATTATCTCTTCACTTCTTCATTTTCCAACATTCTTTACAACAAAAACAATGAAAAATTCATCAAAATAAATAAATAATTAAGGCGTCCACCTCCTAATGCTAGTATTTCATTACATTTACATTTTATAGGCGCCCAGCTTCTAATGCGGATATTTCATTTCAAGTACATTTTACAAGCACCCACCTTCTAATGCGGGTATTTCAATTCAAGTACATTTTATTGGTGCCCACCTTCTAATACGGGTATTTTAATTTCAATCAAGCACCCCCTTCTAATGTGGGTATCTTTTAATTCTAGTTCAGGCGCCCACCTTCTAATGCGGGTATTTTAATTTCAGTCAGGCACCCACCTTCTAATGCGAGTCTTTTAATTTCAGTCAGGCGCCCACCTTCTAATGTGGGTCGTTTAATTCTAGTTCAGGCGCCCACCTTCTAATGCGGGTATTTTAATTTTAGTCAAGCGTCCACCTTCTAATGCGAGTATTTTAATTTCAGTCAGGCGCCCACCTTTTAATGCGGGTATTTAAATTTCAGTTCAGGCGCCCACCTTTTAATGCGGGTATTTTAATTTCAGTCAGGCGTCCATCTTTTAATGCGGGTATTTTAATTTCAGTTCAGGTGCTCACCTTCAAATGCAGGTATTTTATTTTCAGTTAGGCACCCACCTTCAAATACGTGTATTCTATTTCAAAGCTCTGGCACACAAACCAAAGTATACATCAGGATCTCGGCACACAACATGAGATTTCATTTCATTTCAAGGCTCCGGCACATAAATTGGAGTATGCATCAAGGTCCTCACACACAATCCAGGACCCCTTCCCATTCAAAGCTTCGGCACACAACCCGAAGTTTTCATCAGGATCCCAGCACATAACTCTGTAGTTCATTTCAATCCATGGCTCTGACAAACAAATAAGAGTGTACATCAGAGTTCTATCACCCTGCAATAAATCATTCTCTGGGCCAACAAGTTTTCCTGAACTACAACCGATTTGACTCCCATCTCAGGGATATGTAGGTAGCTCTAATTCGAGCACGACCACTCTTTGTCCTACTCTTTCTAGGACCATTTTGCCTTAATAAACAGCACTGGGGCAAAATTTTGATCAGACGACCAAAATTTGCCACAATATCCAGCAGTTATCACCTTTCTAACTACATTGACTTGATGCTCGTGATGGACAAGATATGTAGGAAGCTCGATGAAGAGTTTGGTCATATCGGGGCAAGTTTCATTCTTCCCCCAAAGAAGTATATAACCTTGCACCCCCAGCGTCTCGTAACTCAATACCGGGGCAATTTTGGAAGCGATGTCGAAGGTACGTGAATGTTTTCCATCCTCGAACAAATCTGTTATAGCCCGTACTTTGTACGTTTGGATATCTCGAAGTCGTCGTGGAAAGTTAAGGGCGAAACGATTTTCAAAAATCATTTTAATGTGTAAGTCGTTATAAATATTATTTATGACTATTATTAGTATGGAAATATTGTGAAAGGTTAAGGGCAAGAAGAGAAATTCGCAAAATGGGCCGTGGAAATAATGCGGAAGGTTAGGGACAAAATGGTAATATTGAGGAAAGCCAAGCAAAACGGGAATTTTACACAAGTTCATGAAAATTCCAAAACAAAGGGCCATATTGGCCATGTGACAAAAATAAAGAAAAAGATGACCAAGAAGTCATCCTTAAAAAGGAAAAGAAAATTCTAGAAAAAAAAAAAGGAAAAAGAAAGAAAAATCTAGAGAGGGGCATGTGCCCCTCACATGACTAAGATAATTATATATATGTGGGAGTTGTCATCTTTTATTCAAGAAAAAAAGGAAGAACAAAACAAGAGAAGAGAGAAAGAAGGCCTCACGGCCAAGAAGAGAAAGAAGAGAAAAAAAAAAAAATCTTGGAGCCTTACTCTTTGGTCCAAAAATTCCTTTCTTCTTGAATTACTACTAAGCTTGGGACCCTCTTTAACATGGCATAATTTTTGTGGCAAGAAAGTACTTTAGTGGCAAGTGGAGGTTTTGGGAAAAAGGTAAGAATTTCATGTTCTTATTATGTTATGGAAGATTATATATGTTATAGTATGTAGAGATGAATGAAAAGTATGAAAAACTTGTGTGTTGAGAATATGGAAGTTTGCATGATGGTGCATATATATGCATGTGGCCGTATGGCATTATGTTGATGGAGAAGGATGATCAAATTTTGTTTGTTATGTTAATTGTGTTGTTGTGGCCTTGTAATGTAAATGGAAGGATACTAGTTCAAGTTAGTATGAAAATTTGGTTGTCAAGTTGTTCTAGGAAATCTTGTGATTTTATTATAATTTATGTAATTGTGGGAATGGAATTGTAAGGTGCAAATTGTTGTTGTTGATGATGAAGTTGGAAGATGGAAATATGTTATGAATAAGTATGCTAAAGATTAGAAGCTTTGGGTGAATTATGACTTTGACGGAAGTTTGTATATTTTGTGAATATTTCGTGGAAATGATATGAAATGATTTAGAATGGTATTGGAATGATCTTGATTAGTAAATGAATATGAGAATGTGGGTATTGAGTTGGAAATATGAAGTTAGAATGAAAGCTATTACACTATGTTGGAAAGAAAACTAGTTATGCCATATTGTGTTTCATAATGATTGTTTGTGTTGTTGGGTTGTTGTTGTTGATTTGTTAGCCGAGTTCCATTCTCGGATTTTCTGTGGTATTGTTGGCTGAGATAGAATCTCGGGGATGCTATGTGTATAGGGGAAATGCTGCCGGAATTTCGGTAGACAAACATGAATTTAAGTTGAAATCTTGGAAGCTACAACTCACAATTGGTAAACATGACCATTTGTAGATTTTGGAGAAAACGGATTCGAATTTGGAGGAGCTTAAGAAGCGGAAAAGGTATGTAAGGCTTACCCTTTCTTTCTCTTGGCATGTCCTAGATATACTAGGCTTGAATTTGGACCTCGGGGACAACTCTACTCTTCGGAATCCACGTCCGAAATTGCCCCTTTTTCTTTCAGTAGAATTGAATTAATTATGCTGCTAATGGTTGGAAAAGTTATCTAAACACCTAGAACTTGAACCAATGGGACCCGACTATCTTAAAACTATCATAAATGATATTATGAAATGTAAAATACGTAAATTGGGTACGCCACCTCATTTGACCCGAAGTGGGCCCACAACCCCCGAGATTTAATTGTATTGCTTTATTTGCCTTATTTCCGTAAGATAATTAAGGAAACCTTTGACTATCGTTCCGAATTTGATATAAGAATCTGGTAACTCAGATATAAGTATTCCGGTTGGACTAGTCTGATATGACCGCTTCGGTACGAATGATCCGATTTGAATATTTTGATAAAAGCATTCCGATGTAAATATTTCGACATAAGTATTCTAATCCAAGTATTCTGGTATAAGCAATCCGACATGAAAACTCCGATATAGTATTCTCAGCTATAAGTATTTGGGCATGAGTCCGTTGACCCGAGTATTCGATACGGGTGTTTCGTAAGTCTTACGTTCTTCATATGCGATCTCGGATCGCGTAAAAGTCCGAAGAGGTTTCGTATTTTAAAATGCTCACAACTTTCCGATACTAACTCGAAAGAACCCGAAACTTGTTCCGAATCCTCCGACGTCGGTCAGTATACCTATTCATTGAGTCTGGATTTATGTGCATGTGGTTTCTCACTACTCTGCTCGTGCAAGGCTCAATGTATCTGTTCACTGCGTCCCGGGCCAGGATCTGTTATCGTGCGCATGCTTCTGTATATGTATCTGTTCACTGCGTCCCGGGCCAGGTTCTGTTATCGTGCTCTTCTTCTGCATTGTTCACCGCGTCCCTCATAGGCGGGCCGGGCTCTGTTTATGCATATGATATTATGATCCGATGATGTGGGGACGGTGGCCGTGATGGCATATGATCCGTCCGTTCACCGCGTCCCGTACTAGAGGGCCGGGTTACGTTACCGCGTCCTCACCGGAGGGCCGGGATCCGTTATCGCATATGCTTACGATGATATATGATCCGTTATGCATAATCGTGGTCCGAAAATAAGCATTTTGATATTCTCGACACTCGATGACGATTTTGTAAGTCGACTTCCGCATCCCCGATTTTGATGAGGCTCGCCTATTATGCCTCCATACTTCGATTTTGATTACGAATCCGTCCGATATATCTCTCGTACGTCCGGCTCGTTCACGGATCCGTCTTGTATACTTCCGTACGTCCGACTCGATTACGAATCTATCCGACACGCCTCCGTACGTCGACTCGATTACGAATCCGTCCGACACGGGCTCCGTATGTCGACTCCGATTACGGGTATGTTCGATATAGTTCGCTACGTCCGATATATGACCTCGTTTGAGCTTTCGTACGTTCTCTCTCTCCGTCCGACCCGTGCCATCACCGTGCGCTCCGTATTTTTCGTACCTCTTCGGATATGCGATCCGTAATTGTAAAATAAGTATTTTAGTACTCGTCGACTCACTTACCCTGCCGTACTCCTTCTCGATATATGGGACGGTATGTCCGGTTTGTGTCCGAGAAATAGGCGTCCGGCATTTTGACTAATGTACTTATCTTTTAGTCTGTTTGTTTCGGCCATGATTACGTTTTCCGTATTGCATGCCTTACATGCTCGCACATTTTCCGCATCGACCCCCTCGTCTTCGGGGTCGCGTTTCATGCCGCGCAGTACTCCCGGCATGAGTGAAGTTATTATAGAAGATGTTCCACGGAGATGGCAAGCTCCATTTTCCCGAGTGCCGTCGAGTCGAAGTTTGTCCGTTATGATTTCGATCCGCGTTAGAGACTTTGCGTACGCGTCGTGGGTATTGGTTGTCAGTCTGTAAGCGGCTCCGTCAGCCGATATGTTGGTCTGTGATATATACCGAATTTGGTATGATTATAAATTTGTTCGATTTGAAAGCTACGAGAAAGAGTATATTTGAAAAAAATTTGACACGTATTTTATCTTATTTGGTTTAAAAAGTTTGGCGTGATTCTGTATGCGGTAAGAGTCTGAGGGTTCGCTCGGCCCTAAGTAAGGGTCGGGTGCCCATCACACCCTAGTAAGGTCGGGGTGTGACAAAGTGGTATCAGAGCGAGGTCTGTCCGTGGGGTTGTCTGCAAAGTCGTGTCCGGTAGAGTCCCCGTTTATGATGTGAAGCGCGCCACATTTATAAACGAGGAGGCTACGAGGCATCTAGGAATTGTTGACCATCTTTCTGTCATAGATCGTGCGATAGAGCCAAGTCATAGGAGAATGAAATAAGAAATCCCATCCGTAAGCCTTACATACGACGGAAGGAGGTAAGTATGGATATATTTGACCAGTTACCCGAGACCGGCAGTTCCGGATGGCAAGAATGTGATATGGAGTTATATACTCTGTAAGGTATTGATGGCATTTGTGGTGTACAGATTTCGGATAATAAGAATTTGTGAAGGTGATACGGAAGATTGAAAAGGGCAAAACGGTAATTGCACAAGAAAGGACGTGTTACGAAAATGCCTTAGAATCTGTGAAACTTTGACTGGCTTCAGATTATGTGATAAAGGTCATATGAAAAAGCGTACGCAATTATAGCGGTATTAAGGCCCTGAATCCCACTAAAGTTTCGAGGTTAAGCGTGCTAAGGTGGGAGGATGGGTGACCCCGGGAAGGAAGCAAGAAATTCCAAAGATTTAGTTGCAAAGGACAAATGAGAAACCAGAATGGCCTAAGTGAAGTCAGACTATACGAGAGGATTGGAGACCACAAAAGGCTACGCAGCATGCGACAGGCCCGATGAAAGAAGAAATGAAGAGTATGTCACGGTTCTGAAATCTGGATAGGCTTGAATAGTGTCTGGAAGTATTCTGTGGGTTAGTTGATACTAATTATATGTGCATATGTGTATGAACATGTATGATCTCTTATACGTGAGGGTATCGACGGAAAGTAAAAGGAAAACTTATGATGAGAAATCTTGCTATGTTATACGCGGAATTGAAAAGAAGAACTGTTGGCATATGAGGAGCTCCTTAAAGGGGATTACCATATTCCTAAGTATCAGGAAGGAAGCCTATGACATAAAATGAGGATTCGTGTAAAGGCTAAGGAGAATAAGGTAAAGGATAAGGTATAGACATAAAAAGAAGGGCAACTATAAGGGAACCCCCCCTCCCAAAGTGCTACAAGACCCCATAAGGACAGTTGAACATTCGAGGACGAATGTTCTAAAGGGGGGGAGGATGTTATAGCCCGTACTTTGTACGTTTGGATATCTCGAAGTCGTCGTGGAAAGTTAAGGGCGAAACGATTTTCAAAAATCATTTTAATGTGTAAGTCGTTATAAATATTATTTATGACTATTATTAGTATGGAAATATTGTGAAAGGTTAAGGGCAAGAAGAGAAATTCGCAAAATGGGCCGTGGAAATAATGCGGAAGGTTAGGGACAAAATGGTAATATTGAGGAAAGCCAAGGGGCAAAACGGGAATTTTACACAAGTTCATGAAAATTCCAAAACAAAGGGCCATATTGGCCATGTGACAAAAATAAAGAAAAAGATGACCAAGAAGTCATCCTTAAAAAGGAAAAGAAAATTCTAGAAAAAAAAAAGGAAAAAGAAAGAAAAATCTAGAGAGGGGCATGTGCCCCTCACATGACTAAGATAATTATATATATGTGGGAGTTGTCATCTTTTATTCAAGAAAAAAAGGAAGAACAAAACAAGAGAAGAGAGAAAAAGAGAAAGAAGGCCTCACGGCCAAGAAGAGAAAGAAGAGAAAAAAAAAAATTCTTGGAGCCTTACTCTTTGGTCCAAAAATTCCTTTCTTCTTGAATTACTACTAAGCTTGGGACCCTCTTTAACATGGCATAATTTTTGTGGCAAGAAAGTACTTTAGTGGCAAGTGGAGGTTTTGGGAAAAAGGTAAGAATTTCATGTTCTTATTATGTTATGGAAGATTATATATGTTATAGTATGTAGAGATGAATGAAAAGTATGAAAAACTTGTGTGTTGAGAATATGGAAGTTTGCATGATGGTGCATATATATGCATGTGGCCGTATGGCATTATGTTGATGGAGAAGGATGATCAAATTTTGTTTGTTATGTTAATTGTGTTGTTGTGGCCTTGTAATGTAAATGGAAGGATACTAGTTCAAGTTAGTATGAAAATTTGGTTGTCAAGTTGTTCTAGGAAATCTTGTGATTTTATTATAATTTATGTAATTGTGGGAATGGAATTGTAAGGTGCAAATTGTTGTTGTTGATGATGAAGTTGGAAGATGGAAATATGTTATGAATAAGTATGCTAAAGATTAGAAGCTTTGGGTGAATTATGACTTTGACGGGAAGTTTGTATATTTTGTGAATATTTCGTGGAAATGATATGAAATGATTTAGAATGGTATTGGAATGATCTTGATTAGTAAATGAATATGAGAATGTGGGTATTGAGTTGGAAATATGAAGTTAGAATGAAAGCTATTACACTATGTTGGAAAGAAAACTAGTTATGCCATATTGTGTTTCATAATGATTGTTTGTGTTGTTGGGTTGTTGTTGTTGATTTGTTAGCCGAGTTCCATTCTCGGATTTTCTGTGGTATTGTTGGCTGAGATAGAATCTCGGGGATGCTATGTGTATAGGGGAAATGCTTAGGAATTTCGGTAGACAAACATGAATTTAAGTTGAAATCTTGGAAGCTACAACTCACAATTGGTAAACATGACCATTTGTAGATTTTGGAGAAAACGGGATTCGAATTTGGAGGAGCTTAAGAAGCGGAAAAGGTATGTAAGGCTTACCCTTTCTTTCTCTTGGCATGTCCTAGATATACTAGGCTTGAATTTGGACCTCGGGGACAACTCTACTCTTCGGAATCCACGTCCGAAATTGCCCTTTTTCTTTCGGTAGAATTGAATTAATTATGCTCGCTAATGGTTGGAAAAATTATCTAAACACCTAGAACTTGAACCAATGGGACCCGACTATCTTAAAACTATCATAAATGATATTATGAAATGTAAAATACGTAAATTGGGTACGCCACCTCATTTGACCCGAAGTGGGCCCACAACCCCCGAGATTTAATTGTATTGCTTTATTTGCCTTATTTCCGTAAGATAATTAAGGAAACCTTTGACTATCGTTCCGAGTTTGATATAAGAATTTGTAACTCAGATATAAGTATTCCGGTTGGACTATTCTGATATAAACCGCTTCGGTACGAATGATCCGATTTGAATATTTTGATAAAAGCATTCCGATGTAAATATTTCGACATAAGTATTCTAATCCAAGTATTCTGGTATAAGCAATCCGACATGAAAACTCCGATATGAGTATTCTGCTATAAGTATTTGGGCATGAGTCTGTTGACCTGAGTATTCTGATACGGGTGTTTCTGTAAGTCTTACGTTCTTCATGTACGATCTCGGATCGCGTAAAAGTCCGAAGAGGTTTCTGTATTTTAAAATGCTCACAACTTTCCGATACTAACTCGAAAGAACCCGAAACTTGTTCTGAATCCTCTGATGTTGGTCAGTATACCTATCCATTGAGTCTGGATTTATGTGCATGTGGTTTCTCACTACTCTGCTCGTGCAAGGCTCAATGTATCTGTTCACTGCGTCCCGGGCCAGGATCTGTTATCGTGCGCATGCTTCTGTATATGTATCTGTTCACTGCGTCCCGGGCGTGTTCTCGTTATCGTGCTCTTCTTCTCTCGCATTGTTCACCGCGTCCCTCATAGGCGGGCCGGGCTCGTTTATGCATATGATATTATGATCCGATGATGTGGGGACGGTGGCCGTGATGGCATATGATCTGTCTCGTTCACCGCGTCCCGTACTAGAGGGCCGGGTTCGTTACCGCGTCCCTCACCGGAGGGCCGGGATCCGTTATCGCATATGCTTACGATGATATATGATCTCGTTATGCATAATCTGTGGTCCGAAAACAAGCATTTTGATATTCTGGACACTCGATGACGATTTTGTAAGTCGACTTCGCATCCTCGATTTTGATGAGGCTCGCCTATTATGCCTCCATACTTCTGATTTTGATTACGAATCTGTCTGATATATCTCTGTACGTCTGGCTCTGTTCACGGATCTGTCTGGTATACTTCTGTACGTCTGACTCTGATTACGAATCTGTCCGACACAGCTCTGTACGTCTGACTCTGATTACGAATCTGTCCGACACAGCTCTGTATGTCTGACTCCGATTACGGGTATGTTCGATATAGTTCGCTACGTCCGATATATGACCTCGTCTGAGCTTTCTGTACGTTCTGCTCTCCGTCTGACGTGTGCCATCACCGGTGCGCTCTGTATTTTCTGTACCTCTTCGGACATGCGATCTGTAACTGTAAAATAAGCATTTTAGTACTCTGGCTGACTCACTTACCCTCTGTACTCCTTCTGATATATGGGACAGGTATGTCTGGTTTGTGTCTGAGAAATAGGCGTCTGGCATTTTGACTAATGTACTTATCTTTTAGTCCTGTTTGTTTCAGTTATGATTCTGTTTTCTGTATTGCATGCCTTACATGCTCAGTACATTTTCCGTACTGACCCCCTGTCTTCGGGGGCTGCGTTTCATGCCGCGCAGGTACTCCCAGTATAGCTGAAGTTATTATAGAAGATGTTCCAGCGGAGATGGCAAGCTCCATTTTCCCGGAGTGCTGCCGAGTCGAAGTTTGTCTGTTATGATTTCTGGATCTGTGTTAGAGACTTTGCAGACAGCGTCGTGGGTATTGGTTGTCAGTCTGTAAGCGGCTCCGTCAGCCGATATGTTGGTCTGTGATATATACTGAATTTTGTATGATTATAAATTTGTTCGATTTGAAAGCTACGAGAAAGAGTATATTTGAAAAAAATTTGACACGTATTTTATCTTATTTGGTTTAAAAAGTTTGGCGTGATTCTGTATGCGGTAAGAGTCTGAGGGTTCGCTCGGCCCTAAGTAAGGGTCGGGTGCCCATCACACCCTAGTAAGGTCGGGGTGTGACAAAATCTTCCCCTTTATCATTTTCCTTTTTCTTCTTATTACAATTCTACTGACGGACAGAGAGTATTGTCAAAGCTCTACCAACATCTAGCTTCTTTCTCTGTATATATCATTTTAGCAATCCTTTGTCGATTCAAAATTGGCTTCACATCAATGTCTTCATCCGAAATATATTTCATCATCTCCGGTTGAAGAGGGACAAGCTGTTGACACCTAATTTTGCCTCACTGTGCTTAAATTAACGTTTTGAGGGGCCTGATTTGTTAAAGAGCACGGAATAACATTTTACACATTTGTACAATTTTTGACAATTTATTAATGATTATTGTTATTTTTAGGAATCTTATCAATTTATTGTCATTTTCGAGAATAATTATTTTTGCACATGTACGGCGTCATTTTTGGATATCTTATACATTAATACTTAGCTTTTTATATATATACTAACAATATTATTTATACATATATTAGTTAACTATATTTTAGTACTGTTCGTCAGTGGAGAGAAAAATTGAGCAATTAATCTTAATAGCAGACAAAGAATTGAATCAAGTCAAGGTCTTTTCACCTTTTAAAACGTGATAATTGAAGTGATGGGTTGGGTTCTTCATCCATTGGTTAATAGATCCTTACACATTGGTTAAAATGGTGAAAACCCCATTGGATAATAACCTAGGGATTCAAAATAGCATCAGCGGGACAAAGTGCTGTGGCACTTTATTTTTTGGACAATAGAAGGGGCTAAAATGTATTATAAACAAAAGGAAGGGGCCTTTGTATTAAACACACATTTACCATTTCAGATCTTATTCTCTCTAACTTTTCTCATATCATGATCAATCCCTCTATCTCTGTAGCCGACAAGCACAACCCCTTTCACCTTATTCTCCGACAAGCTTTTCGTCGGAGCTCCGGCCAAACGACTAAGCCCAGCCGTCCAACCCGTTGCAACGCCACAACTTGTTTTCCACCAAAAATTATAAAACCAGCCCCCTTATCCCCCTTTGTTCTCCTTACTGCTCCAGCGAGCAGCTTCTAGCACCGATGAATCGGAGCAACCAAATGCCACCATGCCACCACCACGACCCCTTTTTACCTCTGTTTTATATTGACAGATTTTGATCGGTGTTCCTTATTTTTTTTATATGTATATGTTTGTATAAATATGTTGCTTCTCATGGTACGTTGCTGGTTACTATGGATTCAAGTCGGGTTTGATACATTTGTGCAATTTCGCAGCGAATGTTGTTGTCCTCCGGAAGCCACCTCTTTGGTTGATTTATTCACATTTTGGTTACTCTGTTATTATTGTTGCTATGTCGTTCTTGGCTTGTCTTCATGTTGTTATTCTTGATTTTTTTAACTTTCCCTGATGTTCTGTTTGTCACGGTCCGGTGGTCATCACCTCTCACGATCTTACTACTGTAACTAATACATTTTCGGACTGTTTCATATTTTTCTTTTACCAATAATATGGTTTTGTGGCCGGAAAATACTACTCCGGCGATCAACGGTATTGCGATCGACCTTTTTCTGCTGACTCGCTATAATCTCACTACACCCAACTCGCCGATGAAGAAATTTCTGTCTGATTTCCAAGGTCTCCCCTGTACAAAAGACGAGTTTTTAATTTGAGTTTATTTATAATTTCTTTAACTCGCCTTGTCTGTTTAACTTGAAATTAGTCATTCTCTTTAGGCAAGACTTGGGCCGTCAACCATAAATAGATTAAATTGACTTGGTATAATTATTTTGTTAAGTAATTCACATTTTTGGTGTTTAGGCAAAAAATATAAGTTCATCCTTTATTTTATATTCTTTATACACTTTTAGTACATTTTATTTTTACGACATACATTTTATTTTCTTTCATATGCACTAATACACATTTTAGTAAAGTTAAATCCACATTTTTGACGCTAGGTAAATATTAGATCGTCCATCGATAAATATTTTATTCTTTAAAGGCATTATATCTTTTCAATTATTTTTTATACATAATTCCTTATACTTTTTTTTTTTTGCCAATACTTTTCACAATTTTTTTTTATTCCTATTCTTTTGATAGGTTATTCATTAAACAAACACTCTTTTACGAAACTGTGGAAACAAGTCAAATCGACTTCACTTTTTTCTGAATTCTTTTGTTTTATAATCTCTTTACACCAATGAATATTCTTAAATTCTTTTTACATTCTTTATGCACTGATGTACCTAGTTATAAAATTATTAATACATTTTATGTTTGATATACACTCTTTTATACTTGAATACATTGTTTATATGTTTAATATACATACATTCTTTTATATACATATACACATTCTTTACATACTTGATATACCTATTTTACATACTCTTATATTTTGTATACAACCTTTTTATAGTTGTATACATTCTTTAAACCAACTAATATACCTCTTGTTTCAATAGATATACACTCATTTTACTAACAAAGACACTACTATACAAACGAGGTATGTTTTCTTTACACTCCTTTATACGTTCCTATCGATATACATTTTTTGTAACTACTTGATACTTGATATACATACATTTTTTTATACACTATATACTTAGCATATCATCACCTAGTGTAGCTTTCATGAAATTACAACATTTTGAAAACAAGTAATAATAATGAAAAACATATAGATAATTCCCCTCCAGTATTCAGTTGAACTAAGTTTAAGGACTATTTTCGGATAGGCTCTGAGGGATGCTTAAAATCTTTTCCTCGGGATAAATAAAACCCTTATCTAGATTCTGTAATGACCCACTTGGTCGTTATGCGTGTTTTGACCATCTACCCTTCCTAGCACTTTCCCGAGGTTAGAAATGAGCGGACCTAAATAATTTGGTCGTGTTGTATGTGTTATTTTGTGACTTATAAGTGATTCTGTGATGTGTTTTAACTTGGTTTGTTGTTGGCTTGTGTTCATAGGGCCTTAGAATGATTTTGAGAGACTAAGTATAAAAAGTGGTGAAATTTCGGGCTCGCTGGTCAAAAAGGCCTCGCTGCAACGATGATCCTTCAACTAAGGATTTGATTTTACCAGGGTTCGTTGCAATGAAGAGCCAGCGAAACTGTGGTCGCTACAACGAAGGATAATTAAGTTTAATGACGAGTTAAGTAATTATTTCATGCCCACACTTCTCATAATCCCCAAAATAGTTCCCAAGAGCATAGAGGCGACTTTCTAAGGCTAGGACACTATTCTCCATCAAAGGTAAGCCTTAATCACTAACTTTCTTCGCTTAATGGTCATATTAGATTCTTGTTTCAATCAAAGACCCTTAATGGGAATTGAAGCGTAGAACACAAATACCAAGAAAATCCTAGAATATTAATGGGTTATTGTATATTGTTGTTTAATATTGTTTAATCATCTAAGAGTATAATCACTAATTCATGCTCAATTTCTAAAACCCCAAATTCTTAAGTTGAGTTCCAAAACCATTCATTGTTACTCTTAAAAATCAACATCTAAGCATGGATTATGATCTTACTAGATGGAATAACCAAAATATCCAATTAGAACACTTACCCAAAGGTCTTCTTCTAGGAACTCCTTCAATCTCCTCAAAATTTGCTCTCAAGGCTTAAAGGTTTTGAATGAAAAGCTAAGGGAAAAGACACTAAAAGAATCACATTGTATTCAGCGATCTGTGCACCTGCGCACCTAGGTTCACATTGGCGAACACGCACCGGCCGAAGAGACCTCGCCACGGCGCATTTCCCCAGAGTGCCAAAAGCTCACAGCGGCGGAGCACAGCTCGCTGCTGGGTACTCGCACCTGCGAGAAACCCTTCGCAAGGGCGGACTAGGGTCAACCAAGTGGTTTTTGACTTCCATCACCCGAAATCCCGAGACTCTCTCGGAGCCTCCTAGAGACAAACCAAATATGAAGACACATGTAAAAATGCGCTAAGCACTCACTCGCGCGCTTGAAATTTCCAAAAGAGGTCTCGTTGTCCAAGTCAACCCAAACGGGCAAAAACCAACTTTCCAACCAAATGACCAAAATGCCCCCAAGACCATTGGGAACTGAACCAAACACTCATACAACCTATAATTGACGTGCCGAAGCTAACAGGACCAATAAAAATCCCAGAAGACGCAATTACCCCCCGAAGATGCCTAAAGTCAACCTAACAGTTAAAGGTTACTTAACTTAGCAAATTCCCAAAACAAGCAAAAGGGAGGTTTCACAAAAGCAAAATAGGCAGAAACACGAAAGCAAGCAAAACGACCTAACGGTTCGTTACATCATCCACCACTAAAACACATGTTCGTCCTCGAACATCAAAGACATGAAAAAGGAAAACACGTGCCTGGGGCATTAAAAAGTTGAGGGTACCTCACCCTCATATCCAACTCGGTCTCCCAAGTAGCCTCCTCCACAAGGGCAACCTCTCCACTGAACCTTCACAGAAGCAATTTCCTTCGCTCTCAACTTGCGAATCTAATGGTCCAAGATTGTAATCGGCTACTCCTCATAGGACAAATTCTGATCAAGCATCACCGAATTCCATCTAATCACATGAGAACCATCTGAAACATACTTTTTGAGCATAGAAACATGGAACACCGGAACACTCGACAAACCAAGAGGTAGTGCTAACTTATACGCAACATCTCCAACTCTCTGAATGATCTCAAAAGGGCCAATGTAACGAGGACCCAACTTTCCTTTCTTTCCAAACCTCATAACACCCTTCATGGGTGAAAACTTAAGCAAGACCCCATCACCCACCATAAACACTAAGTCACAAACTCTCCGGTCCGCGTAATTCTTTCGCCGACTCTAAGCGGTGAGAAGCCTCGCCTAAATAATCTTCACTTCATCCAACGAATCCTTAAGCAAGTCCATACCCTAAGGCCTCACCTCAAAAGAATCAAACCATCCAATGGGAGATCGACATCTCCTACCATACAAAGCCTCAAACGGAGCCATCTCAATACTCAAATGATAACTGTTATTATAAGCAAACTCAGCCAAAGGCAAGAATTGGTCCCAATGACAACCAAAATCAATCACACACGCTCTCAACATATCCTCCAAAACCTAGATAGTATGCTCAGACTGACCATAAGTCTGGGGATGAAATGTTGTGCTCAACTCAACCCGAGTACCTAACTCCTTTTACAAATACTGCCAGAAGTAAGAGGTAAACTGAGTCCCTTTAATAGAAATAACGGAAATGGGCACTCCATACAAATGAAGAATCTCACGAATGTATATCTTAGCCAGCTTCTCAGAAGTATAAGTCCTCGAAACAGGAATGAAATGAGCTGGCTTAATCAAACGATCCACAATCACCCAAATGGAATCAAACTTACCCAAAGTCCGTGGCAACCCTACCATAAAGTCCATGTCATTCCTTTCCCATTTTCACTCAGGAATGGGCATCCTCTGAGAAAACTAGGCTTTTGGTGCTTACACTTCACTTGTTGACAATTCAAGTTCCAAGACACAAACTTTACAATATCCCTCTTCATTCTACATCACCAATAGTGTTGCTTTAGATCTCTATACATCTTCATAGCACCAGGGTGAATAGAATACCTCGAGCTGTGAGCCTCCGCCATAATCAAAGTAGTCAAATCTCCAGTCAGAGGCTCACACACTTGTTCTTTGATCCTCAGAATCCCTTCTTCATCAAGCCTTGGGTTACGAGCCTTTCCCTTCAACACTTTATCATAAATTTTGCACAACTTTGGAGCATCAAACTGCTAAGTTTGAATCAGCTTCAATAAACAAGAACGCGCCTCCACACAAGCAAGAACCCTTCCAGGTTTAGAATTATCAAGCCTAACCAAGGAATCTGCCAAACTCTGAATCTCCCCAGCCGAAGGCCTCTCCCTGATCTAGAGACAAGAAAGACTACCCATACTCACCGATTTCTCACTCAAGGCATCCGCGACCACATTGGCCTTGACCGGGTGATAAAGGATAGACAAATCATAATGCTTGAGTAACTCTAACCATCTTCGTTGGCTCATGTTCAGATCCTTTTGTTTTAATATATGTCGAAGACTCTTATGATCCGTGAAAACCTCACAATGCACGCCATAGAGATAGTGTCTCCAAATCATCAAAGCAAACACCACCGTCGCTAAGTCCAGGTCATGAACAGGGTAGTTTTTCTCGTGCACCTTCAATTGCTTGGAAGCATAGGTTATGACCTTCCCTTTCTCCATGAGAACACCACCAAGACCCAACTTCAACATATCACAATACACGGTAAAACCCTCTCCCTCCACAGGAAGAGTCAAAATGGGAGCAGAAGTGAACAAGGCCTTGAGCTTTCGAAAGCTCGCCTCACACTCATCTGACCACTGAAATGGAATAGCCTTTTGGGTCAATCTGGTAAGGAGAGATGCTATAGCAGAAAATCCATCAACGAATCATCGATAGTAACTAGCCAAACCAAAAAAGCTCCGAACCTCTGAAACTGTAGTAGGCCTGCCCAATCACGAACAACCTCAATCTTCTGTGGTTCAACCATGATACCATCCTTGGACACCACTTGCCCCAAAAATGCCACAGAACTAAGCCAGAAATCACACTTGGAGAACTTAGCATAAAGCCTCTTCTTCCTCAAAGTCTCAAGAACAATCCTCAAATGCCTCTCATGCTCCTCCCTATTCCTAGAGTAGATCAAAATTTCATCGATGAATACAATCACAAAGGAGTCCAAATACGGTCGAAAGACATCATTCATCAACTCCATAAATGCTGCAGGGGCATTTGTCAACCCAAAGGACATAACTAAAAACTCATAATGACCATAACGAGGATGAAATGATGTCTTGGGAATATCCTCCGTCCAAATCTTAAGCTGATGATACCCGGATCTCAAGTCACTGACGCTCCCTGAAGCTGGTCAAACAAGTCATCAATCTTGGGAATGGGATACTTGTTCTTGATGGTGACCTTGCTCAACTGCTATAATCAATGCACATCCTTATGGATCCGTCCTTCTTTTTCACAAACAATACCGGTGCATTCCACGAGGACACATTAGGATGAATATGTTATATCCCGTACTTCATACATTCGGATAATTCGAGAAAGTCGTGGCAAGTTAGGGACAAGATCATTTTCAAGAATTATTTTAATGTGCGAGTTGCTAGGAATATTATTTATGAACATTGGTGGTATGGAAATATTGAGAAAGACCAAGGGTAAAAAGAGAAATTTGCAAAATGGCCAATGGAAATAATGTGGAAGGTTAGGGGCAAAATGGTGATATTGAGAAAAGTCGAGGGGCAAAATGGGAATTTCACATAGAGTTCATGAAGGTTCAAAAAAAAAAAAGGGAAAAGAAAAAGAATGAAAATTGATGACAAAATAAGTCATCTTTTCTAGAGAAATATAAGAAAATTCTAGAAAAAAAAAAAGAAGAAAGAAAAATCTAGAGAGGGGCATGTGCCCCTCACATGACTAAGAGAATTATATATATGAGAGAAGACTTCATTTGAGTTCAAGAAATTGGAGAGAAAGAGAGAAAGCAAAACAAGAAGGGCAAAAGAAATAAGGCCATTCGGCCATGACCATGGAATTTTAGCCCCTTAAAATCTTGTTCCAAAAATTATTTTCTTGTGGTATTCCTACTAATTCAAGAGTCCTCTACAACGTGGTATAGTTGTTTCGGAAGATGGACCGCTTGTTTCGTCGATTTAACACTTTGGACAAGTGAAGAAGATAAGAAGAAAAAGGTAAGATTCTACTCCTTTTGTCTTGGAAAATATATATAGGTGTTGTGGAATGTGGAGTATGAAAATTTTGTGTTATGGACATATATATATGTATGGCCGAAAATGGTATGCATGGAAAGGGATGATTAAAATTTTATTTGTTATATTAATTGTGTTGTTGAAGCCTTGTGATGGAAATGGAGGAAAAATGGTTCAAGTTGGTATGGAAAATTGTTGAAAATGATTATAGGAAATTATGTGATTTTAATGTAGTTCTTATGTAATTATGGAAGTGAAGTCTAAATGTGTATTGTTATGTGGATTGGTGGATTTGGAGTGATGTAAGTCCATATTAGCATGAAAGGTTGGTTGTTAAGTTGTTATGGGAAATCATGTGATTTTAATAAAGATTTTATGTAATTGTGGAAGTAAGATTCAAAAATGAGAATTATTGTTGTCATTAATAAATTTGGAGGAAAATAATGCGATTTAGTGGTTTTGTCGCATTTGTAGAAGTTTCGGATGGAATATGGCATTTGGCGGAATACTTGAATTCGTGAATATTGTTGGAATATTACTGAAATATGTTTGAATAATTTTGAATTAGTTAATGGATATGGAAAATATTGATATTAGTTGAAAGTATGAAGTTGGAGTAGAAGTTGTGACACTATGAAGAAAAGAAGACTAGTTATGCTATATTGCGTTTCATAATGATTGTTTGTGTTGTTGGGTTGTTGTTGTTGATATATTGGGCCGAGCTAAGTCTCGGGATGCTATATGTATAGGGGAAATGCTGCCGAAATTTCGGTAGACAAACATGAATTTAAGTTGAACTCTTGGAAGCTACAACTCACAATTGGTAAACATGACCATTTGTAGATTTTGGAGAAAACGGGATTCGAATTTGGAGAAGCTTAAGAAGCGGAAAAGGTATGTAAGGCTTACCCTTTCTTTCTTTGGCATGTCCTAGATATAATAAGCTTGAATACGTGCTTCGGGGACCACTCCAATTCTAGAAGTCCGAGGTTGAATTTAGTTACTATTCATTCAACAGAATTGAACTAACTAATTTATGCTTTATTGTAAAGAAATGTCCAAACGTCCGTAACCTTTGAAAACGAAAGTGGAGTGCCTTGAAATCTTCGAGGATAGTCTAATGAGACATAATGACCATGTTTTTATGTTTGTTACCCGACTCCGACCCGAGGTGGGCCCACAATCCCCGAGACCTAATTGTGCAGATTGTTCTATTTGCCTTATGTCCGTAAGATAACTAAGGAAACCTTTGACTTTCGTTCCGAATTTAATATAAGTATCCGGTAACTCGTATATGAGCATTTTGGTTTGACTATCCGGATATAAACACTCCGACACGAATGATCTGATATGAATATTTTGATATAAGCACTCTGATGTAAATATTCTGAAATAGAAATTCTGATATAAGTATTCGGATATAAGTGTTGTGAAATAAGTATTTGATACAAGTATTTTGATATGAACATTCTCTGTAAGCTTTAATGTTCTTCATACACGATCCTGGATCGCTTGAAAAGTCCGAAGAGGTTTCCGCGCTTCAGATGTCCATAACTTCCTGATACCAATTCGGAAGGACCCGAAACTTGCTTCTGGATCTTCATATGTCGGTAAGTGTACGTATCCATCGAGTCTGGATTTATATGCATATGGTTTCTCACGACTCTGCTCGTGCATGGCTTTAATGTATCTTTCATACCGAGTCCGGTGTGTTGTAGAGTGTGGAGGGCATGTTATGTTCTCGTGCGTACTCTACGGTATGATTCTGATTCACTGAGTCCCGGGCCAGGACATGTTCTCGTGCGCATTTCACTGCATTGTTCACCGAGTCCCTCGTACTTGCGGGCCGGGACACGTTATCTGTGTATGTTTATGATGATACGGGGATGGCGGCCAGGATGGCATTTGATATTATCCACCGAGACCCGCAGTAGAGGGCCGGGACACGTTATGTATATTTGGTACAGGATTCTGATCTGCATGATTCTACATTACCGAGTCCCTTAACAAAGGGCCGGGACACGTTATTTGCATATATGACATATGAGTCTGCTATATATGATCCTATTCACCGAGTCCCTTATCAGAGGGTCGGGACACGTTTTATGCATATGCGGTTTATAATATCATCTGAGCATTCCGTGCATTACGTATGCTGTCCGATATATATCGATGTCGAACATTCTGTATGTTCTGTAGTTTGTCCGTTATATGATGCAATCTGAATAATCCGTGTTCGGCATTCCGTCCGATATATGATTTTATCTGAATATTCTGTACAATCTGTACTCCGTCTGACGTGTGACATCACCCGTGCGTTCTGTATTTTCCGCACCTCTTCGGACATGCGATCGGTGATTGCAAAATAAGCATTTTGGTATACTGGTTGATTCATTTATTTTCTGTACACTTTTTAGCATATGAAACAGGTATGTATGAATTGCGTCTGGGAGGTAAGCGTCTGCTATTCTGAGTAACGTATGTACCTGATAGTTCTGTCTGTTTCAGTTATAGTTTTGTTTCTCTGTATTGCATGCCTTACGTACTCAGTACATATTCCGTACTGACCCCCTGTCTACGGGGGCTGCGTTTCATGCCGCGCAGGTACTCCCAGATGAGCTGAAGTTATCATAGAAGATGTTCCAACAGAGATGGCAAGCTCCATTCTCCCGGAGGGCTGCCAAGTCAGAGTTTGTTTGTTATGATTTCTGGAGTTATGTTAGAGACTTTGCAGACAGCGTCGTGGGTGTTGGTTGTCAGTCTGTAAGCGGCTCCGTCAGCCGATGTGTCGGTCTGGGTTAAGTATTGATTTTGTATGATTATAAATTTGTTCGATTTGAAGGCTACGAGAAAGAATATTTCTGGAAAAAAAATTTTGCTATGAATTTTATCTCATTTGGTTTAAAAAAAAAGTTTAACGTGATTTTATGTGCAGCAAGAGTCTGAGGGTTCGCTCGGCCCTAAATAAGGGTCGGGTGCCCATCACACCCTAGTAAGGTCGGGGTGTGACAAAGTGGTATCAGAGCAGGTCTGTCCTAGGGGTTGTCTGCAAAGTCGTGTCCGGTAGAGTCCTGTTTATGGTGTGAAGCGCGCCACATTTATAAACAGGAGGCTACGGGGCATCTAGGAATTGTTGACCTTCTTTCTGTCATAGATCGTGCGATAGAGCCAAGTCATAGAAGAATGAAGTTCCATATGTAAGCCTTACATACGACGGAAGGAAGCAAGTAACGATATGGAAAGGGTACAAGGGCAAGTCTGAAAATATTTGTTCTGTTATCTGAAACAGAAAGTTCTGGATGGCTAGAAGGTGATATGTAGCCATATGCCCTGTAAGGTATTGTTAGCATTTGCGGTGTACAGATTTTGAATGATAAGAATTTGTGAAGGTGATATGGAAGATTGAAAAGGGCAAAACGGTAATTGCACAAGAAAGGACGTGTTATAAAAATGTCTCAGAATCTGTGAAACTTTGACTGGCTTCAGATTATGTAGTAAAGGGCATATGAGGAAGTGGACGCGATTATATCAGCATTAAGGCACCAAATCCCACCAAAGTTTCTGGGTTAAGCGTGCTCGGTGGGAGCGATTTCATGATGGGTGACCCCCGGGAAGTATGCCAAAATTTTCACAAATGTTGATCCAAGAAACAAATGGGACAATAGAAGGTACAAGATGGTTGGAGACTATAAAAGGAGCCACCTAGCACGCAACAGATTGGAATAGAGAAGGGACAGGAAGAACGCTACGGCTTTGGAATTAGGATAGGCTTGAACGACGTTTGGAAGTATTTTGTGGGCCAGTTAATAATAACTATGTATATACATATGAATGTGTATGATGCTCATTTGTGGCCATATTAGTGGACACGTATGTCCTAGTAACACACGGTACAAGAAGGCCTCAATCGAGTAAAGAATACTCGGAGACTGTTAGTGTATAAGGAGCCCCTTAAAAAGGGGGGGAGAATATATTATATCGGACTTAGCAAGAATGAGTATGAAGAAAAAGGACAACTATAAAGAGGGATCCTCCTGAGTATTATGACACCCCATAAGATCAGTTGAACATTCGAGGACGAATGTTCTAAAGGGGAGGAGGATGTTATATCCCGTACTTCATACATTCGGATAATTCGAGAAAGTCGTGGCAAGTTAGGGACAAGATCATTTTCAAGAATTATTTTAATGTGCGAGTTGCTAGGAATATTATTTATGAACATTGGTGGTATGGAAATATTGAGAAAGACCAAGGGTAAAAAGAGAAATTTGCAAAATGGCCAATGGAAATAATGTGGAAGGTTAGGGGCAAAATGGTGATATTGAGAAAAGTCGAGGGGCAAAATGGGAATTTCACATAGAGTTCATGAAGGTTCAAAAAAAAAAAAGGGAAAAGAAAAAGAATGAAAATTGATGACAAAATAAGTCATCTTTTCTAGAGAAATATAAGAAAATTCTAGAAAAAAAAAGAGAAGAAAGAAAAATCTAGAGAGGGGCATGTGCCCCTCACATGACTAAGAGAATTATATATATGAGAGAAGACTTCATTTGAGTTCAAGAAATTGGAGAGAAAGAGAGAAAGCAAAACAAGAAGGGCAAAAGAAATAAGGCCATTCGGCCATGACCATGGAATTTTAGCCCCTTAAAATCTTGTTCCAAAAATTATTTTCTTGTGGTATTCCTACTAATTCAAGAGTCCTCTACAACGTGGTATAGTTGTTTCGGAAGATGGACCGCTTGTTTCGTCGATTTAACACTTTGGACAAGTGAAGAAGATAAGAAGAAAAAGGTAAGATTCTACTCCTTTTGTCTTGGAAAATATATATAGGTGTTGTGGAATGGAATGTGAGTATGAAAATTTTGTGTTATGGACATATATATATGTATGGCCGAAAATGGTATGCATGGAAAGGGATGATTAAAATTTTATTTGTTATATTAATTGTGTTGTTGAAGCCTTGTGATGGAAATGGAGGAAAAATGGTTCAAGTTGGTATGGAAAATTGTTGAAAATGATTATAGGAAATTATGTGATTTTAATGTAGTTCTTATGTAATTATGGAAGTGAAGTCTAAATGTGTATTGTTATGTGGATTGGTGGATTTGGAGTGATGTAAGTCCATATTAGCATGAAAGGTTGGTTGTTAAGTTGTTATGGGAAATCATGTGATTTTAATAAAGATTTTATGTAATTGTGGAAGTAAGATTCAAAAATGAGAATTATTGTTGTCATTAATAAATTTGGAGGAAAATAATGCGATTTAGTAGTTTTGTCGCATTTGTAGAAGTTTCGGATGGAATATGGCATTTGGCGGGAATACTTGAATTCGTGAATATTGTTGGAATATTATTGAAATATGTTTGAATAATTTTGAATTAGTTAATGGATATGGAAAATATTGATATTAGTTGAAAGTATGAAGTTGGAGTAGAAGTTGTGACACTATGAAGAAAAGAAGACTAGTTATGCTATATTGCGTTTCATAATGATTGTTTGTGTTGTTGGGTTGTTGTTGTTGATATATTGGGCCGAGCTAAGTCTCGGGGATGCTATATGTATAGGGGAAATGCTTTATGAAATTTCGGTAGACAAACATGAATTTAAGTTGAACTCTTGGAAGCTACAACTCACAATTGGTAAACATGACCATTTGTAGATTTTGGAGAAAACGGGATTCGAATTTGGAGAAGCTTAAGAAGCGGAAAAGGTATGTAAGGCTTACCCTTTCTCTCTTTGGCATGTCCTAGATGTAATAAGCTTGAATACGTGCTTCGGGGACCACTCCAATTCTAGAAGTCTGAGGTTGAATTTAGTTACTATTCATTCAACAGAATTGAACTAACTAATTTATGCTTTATTGTAAAGAAATGTCCAAACGTCCGTAACCTTTGAAAACGAAAGTGGAGTGCCTTGAAATCTTCGAGGATAGTCTAATGAGACATAATGACCATGTTTTTATGTTTGTTACCCGACCTGACCCGAGGTGGGCCCACAATCCCCGAGACCTAATTGTACTGTTCTATTTGCCTTATGTCCGTAAGATAACTAAGGAAACCTTTGACTTTCGTTCCGAATTTAATATAAGTATCTGGTAACTCAGATATGAGCATTTTGGTTTGACTATCCGGATATAAACACTCCGACACGAATGATCTGATATGAATATTTTGATATAAGCACTCTGATGTAAATATTCTGAAATAGAAATTCTGATATAAGTATTCGGATATAAGTGTTGTGAAATAAGTATTTGATACAAGTATTTTGATATGAACATTCTCTCGTAAGCTTTAATGTTCTTCATACACAATCTGGATCGCTTGAAAAGTCCGAAGAGGTTTCCGCGCTTCAGATGTCCATAACTTCCTGATACCAATTCGGAAGGACCCGAAACTTGCTTCTGCATCTTCATATGTCGGTAAGTGTACGTATCCATCGAGTCTGGATTTATATGCATATGGTTTCTCACGACTCTGCTCGTGCATGGCTTTAATGTATCTTTTACTGAGTCCCGGGCCAGGGCATGTTATGTTCTCGTGCGTACTCTACGGTATGATTCTGATTCACTGAGTCCCGGGCCAGGACATGTTCTCGTGCGCATTTCACTGCATTGTTCACCGAGTCCCTCGTACTTGCGGGCCGGGACACGTTATCTGTGTATGTTTAAGGCGGCCAGGATGGCATTTGATATTATCCACCAAGACCCGCAGTAGAGGGCCAGGACACGATATGTATACTTGGTACAGGATTCTGATCTGCATGATTCTACATTACCGAGTCCCTTAACAAAGGGCCGGGACACGTTATTTGCATATATGACATATGAGTCTGCTATATATGATCCTATTCACCGAGTCCCTTATCAGAGGGTCGGGACACGTTTTATGCATATGCGGTTTATAATATCATCTGAGCATTCCGTGCATTCGTACGTCCGATATATATCGATGTCCGAACATTCCGTATGTTCCGTAGTTTGTCCGTTATATGATGCAATACGAATAATCCGTGTTCGGCATTCCGTCCGATATATGATTTTATCCGAATATTCGTACAATCTGTACCCGTCTGACGTGTGACATCACCCGTGCGTTCTGTATTTTCCGCACCTCTTCGGACATGCGATCGGTGATTGCAAAATAAGCATTTTGGTATACTGGTTGATTCATTTATTTTCTGTATACTTTTTAGCATATGAAACAGGTATGTATGAATTGCGTCTGGGAGGTAAGCGTCTGCTATTCTGAGTAACGTATGTACCTGATAGTTCTGTCTGTTTCAGTTATAGTTTTGTTTCTCTGTATTGCATGCCTTACGTACTCGCACATATTCCGTACCGACCCCGTCGTCTACGGGGGCCGCGTTTCATGCCGCGCGTACTCCCGATGAGCTGAAGTTATCATAGAAGATGTTCCAACGAGATGGCAAGCTCCATTCTCCCGAGGGTCGCCAAGTCGAGTTTGTTTGTTATGATTTCGGAGTTATGTTAGAGACTTTGCGGACGGCGTCGTGGGTGTTGGTTGTCGATCCGTAAGCGGCTCCGTCGGCCGATGTGTCGGTCCGGGTTAAGTATTGATTTTGTATGATTATAAATTTGTTCGATTTGAAGGCTACGAGAAAGAATATTTACGGAAAAAAAATTTTGCTATGAATTTTATCTCATTTGGTTTAAAAAAAAAAGTTTAACGTGATTTTATGTGCAGCAAGAGTCTGAGGGTTCGCTCGGCCCTAAATAAGGGTCGGGTGCCCATCACACCCTAGTAAGGTCGGGGTGTGACAGAATAAACCCCTTGCTCAATAAATCTTTCAACTATTCTTTCAATTCCTTCAAATCTGTTGGGACCATCCGATAAGGAGGGATAGAAATAGGCCTGCTGCCCGACTCAACATCAATATGGAAATCAATATCCCGTTCCAGAGGAATACCAGGAAGATCAGTAGGGAACACCTCAGGAAGCTCTCTCACAACTGGTACCGACTCAAGTAGAGGAGTCTCGGCACTGGTATCACGAATATAAGCAAGATAAGCTAGACACTCTTTCTCAACCATCCGACGCACCTTAAGAAATGACACTATCCACTTAGGCACGGGACTAACCATACCCTTCCACTTTAACCTAGGAATCTCAGGTTTCGCTAAAGTAACCGTCTTGGCATGACAATCCAAGATCGCATGGTACAGGAATAACCAACTAATGCCCAAAATAACTTCAAAGTCCATCATATCTAGAATCATGAAATCAACCTAAGTCTCATAACCCATCATAGTGACTACATAGGATTGGTACACCCGATCCACCACTACGGACTCTCCCACCGGTGTAGAAACATAAATAGGAACATTAAGAGACTTACACATCATATCTAGACCCGATGCAAAATAAGTAGACACATATAAATAAGTAGAACCCGGATCAAATAAGGAAATAGCTGACCGGTGACGAGCAAAAATAATACCTGTAAGCATAGCATCTGAGGCCGCTGCCTCTGGTCTACCCGAAAATGCATAACACTGGGCTCCACCACCACCAGACTGTGAATCTCTATGACAACCTCCACGGCCGATCTGGGTGCCACCCCTACCTGAATTAGAACTCCCCCTACCACTCTGGAAACCACCTCTCGATGGCTGACTAGCTGTCCTTGGAGTAGAAACCTGAGAACTAGGGTGTGAACCACCCTATCAAGCTCTGCGAAAATCTCTGGCATAGTGCCCAACCTGACAACACTCAAAACATCCACCACGGGCTACTGGATGAGGAGAACAACCGGAATAACCACCACAACTACGTGGCCGAGAATACGACGACTAAGCGCTCTGCCCCAGACTATATCTACTACTACGACCCTAAGTACCACCCTGAGAAGGCTGGATAGCTCCCTGGACTAGCCGACTGAATTGAGGATGGTGGCCTCTACTATGGTGATCACGACCTACAGAAAATGAACCTCTAAAACCTCCCGAAGAACGAGGCCTTTTCCTAGACCTATCCCTAAACTCCTGGAGCCTAAGGGTCTCCATACCTCGCGCAGCATCAACAACACCCTGAAAGTCCTTGCCTGAAGAGGCAACAAACATAGCGATAACTTTGAGCTGATACGATAAACCTCGAATAAACTTATGGATCCTCTCCGCCTCATCAGGTAGAATAGTCAAGGAATGGCGGGACAAGGCATGAAATTCCATCTCGTACTCAGTAACACTCATAGATCCCTGCTCAAGATAGCCAAACCTCTCACGCCTCTCCTCACGCAAACTGAAAGGGATCCACTTCTCTAAGAAGACTCTCAAAAACTCCTCCCAAGCGTCCGTAGGCGATCCAACGGACCTATTCTACAAGAATGCCCTCCACCACTACTTGGTGGGGCTAATCATCTGCATCGCCACAAACCCTACACGATTGGATTCTGCTAGTCCAAGGGGGTCCAACCTCTCGTGGCAACTAAATAAGAACTCATAAGAATCGGCATCAAGATGTCCATCCTAAGTCTGCGGCTTCATCTTGTCAAACTAAACCCACCTCTTCTGCTCATCAACAGTCATAGTAAGTTGAATCACTGGCCGTGCAACAATACCCGGAAGAGCTACACCTGGAGTAACAACACCTGAAATTGGGGCTCAAAGAACCTGAGGAGCCACATCGGCAGCTGGCTGTGCTCCTGGAGTCCCGAAACCTGCGGTTACTTGCTCGGGAGTCTGTGCTCTTACCCAAGTCTGGGATCCCTTAGAAAGTGCTGGTATCATGCCTGCCTGAGACATCCAATCAAACTAACTCAGAAGACGGGCCTTGGCATCCTGGAGAAAGTCTGCAGATGGGTGAACTGGAGGATCCTGACCCGGTACCTCCACTGGTATCTCACCCTCGACCTGGTCACAGCTCTCTGGCTCAGGAGAAGCCTCACAGAAAGGATCATGAGCAGCTACGAGCGTTCTAGCAATACGAGCTCCAGCACGGCCTCGACCTCTGCCTCGTCCCCTATCTCCTCTAGCAGCTCTGGGAGCTGGTGCTGGACCTGATCACCTACTGCTACTGACCGTGTTCTCACCATCTATGAGAGAATGAAACAAAAAAAGTCTTAGAAGACATTAGAAATAAATATGAACGATAAGGAACAAAAGATGAGAGTTTTCCTAAATATCCTATAGCTTCCTGAGGATAAGTACAGAGCTCTTCATACCCATCTGCGAGACTCTATTAGACATTGTCCTTGTATTAGTGAGATCGATTAACCTAGGACTCTGATACCAATTTGGCACGACCCAATTTACCAAGTGGTGATGGCACTAATCCCACCGTACTAGTAACCCAACACCAACCGTTAACAGCCCAAAATAAGCAGAATATTAAAAGCGAAAATAAGCATATAAGTCATTTCAAGTCTTAACAATCTTAAATAGAAATACTTAAGTAATTATTTCAATCATTCCCCAAAATCTGATGTCACCATAATACAAGGACTACTAAGAGAACAAATAGTCTGAATACATAAGGAAACTGTCTGAACTGAAGAAGATAGAAAATAAAGGATAAGCAAAATTCGAAGCCATCCCGAATCCAAGGAGCTCACCCGAGCCTCTCAAGCAATGCTCTAACGGGGAACCTAGTAGTCGCGGGCTCCACTCATGCTAGGGATCGAGTCTGCACACAAAAAAAGGTGCAGCAACTGTAGCGTGAGTACAATAAACAACGGCTACTCAGCATGCATCGTTGACCGACCCTTTCTGGAATGGAGTTGAGGGTTGGTCTTCGACATCACAACCACACTTGTCCGCGATTAGTCCGAATACAAGACAATCATAATTACAGCTAGACCCACATAATAGGTAGATTATCAAGATAAGGCAAGGCAATACCAATAATCACAACAACAATATAGAAAATGGATGAATGATATAAAAGTGCAATGCAAGGATTTTGTTTCCACTTCCCGATATACACACGTTTGAATATTAACGAATCGTAACCCATGGGGGGCTCATGAGGACATATATCATCGCTCCGGTAATTTCCTCGAATCACGGCCTCAATCACATCACATCTCAATAACCTTTCTCTTAGCCAACCGGGCTCAAGAACCAATAGAATGTGCCAAAACATCATCACTCATCCGGAATAAGATCCCATCGGACTCACAATCATATCCTCAAATCGTATGAATGGATACATGAAAGCATGAATATGGCATGCATCAAGTCAAGAACAAGTATAAAAGCATGAAATCCATTCTTATGTTCATAACACCATAAAGGCTTCACGTTTTTAACTCTTTTTTTTTTTCATTTCAACAAGGATATATGTATGAGTGATATGCACACGAACAGACAAGCCAAACAATTAATAATAATAAGAGACATTAGTACGAGCATCAGACCCAAATCACAGATCCAAAGGATCGTACTATTCTATCAGCTAGTGCCCAAAGCAGGGCATTCAGACAACCTATACAATTGAAATTGCACCAATACCCATAACATGATGATCGGTATCTGATACTAGTGCTTCTCACCTCACAAACATCGGAACCCCCTTAATTCGCCCCAATTCCCTCTTATTAGGTTCTTTTTAGCCAACACACATATTCAAGAAAGAGTTCAAGGTCTCAACATGCCTAGAATATTGATCCTCGAATCTCGAATCACGACGCCCTCTTGCCTCTTCAAATTGTCTCGAAATGAACAAAGTCTAGTCAAATAAGGATTATTCATTAGAATATGAGTCAACCAATACCCATATTGCTACCTAATCTAAAACCCCCAAATTTATCCCTAAAATTAGGATTCCGAAACCAAAAGGGCAAAATAGTAAATTTAACCTAGAATCATGATCCTCATACTCAATATAACCCATTAACAGAAAATCATCCAATAATAATCACTAATTCATGCTCAATTTCTAAAACCCCAAATTCTTAAGTTGGGTTCCAAAACCCTTCATTATTACTCTTAAAAAATCAACATTCTAAGCATGGATTTTGATCTTACCAGATAGAATAACCAAAATATCCAATTAGAACACTTACCCAAAGGTCTTCTTCTAGGAACTCCTTCAATCTCCTCCAAATTCGCTCTCAAGGCTTAAGGGTTTTGAAAGAAAAGACCAAAGGAAAAGACACTAAAAGAACAACATTCTGTTAAGTGATCTGCGCACCTGCGCACCTAGGTTCACATCGGCGAACACGCAGTGGTGGAAGAGACCTCGCCACGGTATATTTACCCAAAGTGCCACAAGCTCGCAGCGGCGAAGCCCAGCTCGCGGCTGTATACTCGCACCTGCGAGAAACCCTTCGCATGGGTGGACCAGGGTCAACGTAGTAGTACTTTGCTCCTACGGGCCTCCTCTCGATGAAGCACATCCGCATGGGCGGAACCCCATTCGCGACTGCACGAACTCCAGAAACCAAAAAAATCTGTTTGTTGACTTCCATTACCCAAAATATCGAGACTCTCCCGAAACATCCCCGAGACAAACCAAATATATAGACACATGTAAAAATGCTCTACGAACTCACTCGCGCACTTAGAATTTCCAAAAGATGTCTCGTTGACCAAGTCACCGAACGGCCAAAAATCAACTTTCCAACCAAATGACCAAAAGGCCCCCAAGACCATCGGGAACTGAATCAAACACTCAAACAGCCTATAATCGACGTACTAAAGCTAACGGGACCAACAAAAATCCCAAAAGATGCAATTCCCCCGAAGATGTCTAAAGTCAACCTAATACTTAAAGGTTACTTAACTTAGCAAATTCGCAAAACAAGCAAAAGGTCGGTTTCACAAGGGCAAAATAGGCAGAAACACAAAAGAAACCAAAACGATCTAATGGGTCATTATAATAAACATTTAGTACATAAGTAGGTATGAAATGTGTATGGAATTTGGTTATTATCGATTGGGGAATTTATTATGCATATATATTTTCTCATAATCTATACATACTTTTATCAGAGTCTATACAATTTATATGTACTTTATCATAATCAAAATATACATACAACTTTTGTACATACATACTGCATACAAAAATTTATACATAATTATTTTCTGGTGTATGAACTTTGTATGGAATCTAATTTATCAATTACAAATTTATTATACATACTTTCTCATAATTTATACATACTTTGATCATATTTTATACAATTTATATGTACTTTATCAGAATCAAAATATTTACATATTTCATACATAAAAATTATAACGAATTTATACAGTTATGCATATTGCATAAAAAATTTATACATATTTGTTTTATGGTATATGAACTTTCTATGGAACCTGATTTGTATCAATTACAAAAATTATAACAAACTTTGTATGTAATCTGATTCATACCGAGAAATTGATTGTGTATAAATTTGAATGAGAAAATTACTGATTAGAAAGGACTTTTCGACAAAAGTAGGTGAAATTAAAGAATAATATTTCTTTATTTTAAATGGGGAGAGGAAAGTGGATAAAATAATGGAGGAAAAGTTGAAGAAAATCAGGGAACAATATCTTAAATTTGAATGGCGAGAGAAAAGTGGATAAAATAAGGGAAGTAGTTTCCTTATATTATTTGTTGTGTTTTATTTGCTTCTTTTTGATTTACCTGATTTGTATAGATTTTATAAGAAATATATTGATATATTTTGTCACTCCCTGAACCATGGCCTGGACGTAATACGGCACTCGATGTCTTGCTGCATGTGATCGAGGGAACCACATGACTTGCTGACTCATCATGAGACATGAACTGATGCGGAATATAATTTAAACATGCGTGACTTGTGAAAACATGGAGTTCAATAATCAGAAGTCAGAAAATACTATTATATCATGAATGCGGAAATATAGTAATGTAGCCAACGAGGCTAACTCAACTGAACATCTGACATGACATAACTGGCTTATCTATGAAACCTCTGACATGAGTCTGACTGCTAAACTTTTTATCGGGACAAGGCCCCAAAGATACCTTGACTACATAACTAACACGAAAATAAAGTAAAGATAACACCCCAAATGGAATGGGACTCACTAGAAGCTGATACGAGCAATGTCCTAATGAGCTGATGCGTCGTCCTGTACCGAGCAATAAAAGGAGACATCAGTACATTTGAATTGTACTGGTATTTAAAACAACTGAATGAAGTAAACATGGCATATGAAATAATAGGAGCTGAAACTAAAACTATAAGCTGAACATGATCATGAACATCATCTGACATGAATATATATATATATATATATATATATATATATATATATATATATATATATAACATGAGTAAAACATTTTAAGTGGGAGAGCCTTATTATAACCGACATGTAACCACCACTTGAGCACGTGGCCTCTCATCTTTGCCCGATCAGGTAAGCCATCAAGTTCCTAGCCGACGTACAAGACATTAACATGACATGAATGGATCCAATAACCCGCAATGAGTAATATGAAGAAATTGTCCTAACTGAGCGAAGCGATCCTTATCCTACAGTATCATCATTGTAAACATGATTCGTGAGTGTAATGTACATGAATATACATATATAGTATAACTTGTATGAAAACATGGAAGCATGTAGAATTTCATTAAAATAAGCATAATAATTCATATCTTGCATTTAAGAACATATAAAATGCAAAGCATGGGTGTTCATGGATTACAGACGGATTCCCAATAACCAAAATGGAATATCAAGAACACAATGATGAAATAATAATACAATCATGGCATATCATGGTACATATATCTTAGGGTCATCATGAATTAGAATAGAAACCCTAGGTTTTGTGAGACTTCGTATTTTCATGAATGAATGTGGCGTGGGGAAGAACAACGATGTTTTCACATGTGGATAGAAGCCCTACATACCTTAATCGCTTCAAAACTTGTTGAAAAGGTCTAAACTTGAGAAGAAATCCAAAAGTTTAATCTTGAATCTGTGTGATGGGTTTTCTTGAAAACCCTAGGATTATGAACAATGAATTTCTCTTTAGAAATCATGGCTATATGATAGGATTTACTTGAAAGGCTTGGGATAGGCTTACCTTTGGTGTGATTTAATGGTGGGAGGAAAAGAACTTAATGCTGGGGCATGAGAGTATGAAAAATAGGATTAAAAACTGAACCCACGTATTTATACTATTTGTTGAGACGGGAAAAGTACGGGCATCGTGTACGGCCCTTAAAATGTGGTCGTGCTTCGAGTGGCAATTTATAGAATTTTTTATTTTCCTCAAGTGAGATACATGATGCATGTACGTCCTGTACAAAATTGTACGGTGGAATGTATAGCCCGTACATGTATGTACGGCCCGTAAAATTTGATCGTATCTGGAATGTCAAATTCCAGTGACCTCTAATCTTCTCTGATGAGGTACGTCCTCAAAGTACAGCCAGTACAAATGTCGTAAAACATCAATTTACCGATCTGAGGCAAATTTTAAATCCAAACACTCCCCATCTTGGTCTCTAAGTCCCCGAATCATGAATAAGTCTTAGTTAGAAGGTATGAGGTGTTATAATATCTCCCCCTTGGGATCATTCATCCTCAAATGATGGGTCATGGTTAAGAATGCGACTGGACATGGCTTGAGTACATGAACATGAGGAAACATGACATGGAACATGGAGACTCAAAATAACATGATATGGTTTCATGGAAATATGAACACTGGACATGAGACATGAGTAGAGAATACATGAATATGAGACGTGAGGCATGAATAAGTAAGGGACATGACATGGACACCGAAGATATTTACCTTGAACATTTTCTGCTTGCTTCTCAAACAAATGCAGGTATCTGGATTTTATGTCTTGTTCGGCTTCCCACATAGCCTCTTCAACTTTCTTACTCCTCCATAAAACCTTTACTGAGGCTACTTCCTTAGTTCTCAACTTGCGAACCTCACGATCAAGAATAGCCACAGGGATCTCTTCATAGGTTAGGCCATCCTTAACCGCTATAATGTTAGCAGGAACAACCAACGACGGGTCTTCCACACACTTTTTCACATGGATACATGAAACACTAGGTGTACAGCAGCCAACTCTTGTGGAAATTCAAACTCATAAACCACTTGACTGATCCTTCACAGGATTCTATATGGTCCAATATATCTAGGACTAAGTTTCCCTTTTTTGTCAAATCTCATCACACCTTTCATAGGTGAAGCCTTTAAGAACACCCAATCATTAACTTGAAACTCTAGGTCTCTTCTCCTCACATCCGTATAGGACTTCTGGCGACTCTGAGCTGTTCTCAAATGCTGCTGGATAAACTTGACTTTCTCCTTAGCCTGATAGACAAAATCTGGTCCCAACAACCCTGCTTTACCAACTTCAAACCAACCAATGGTTGATCGACACCTTCGCCCATACAGAGCTTCAAACGGTGCCATCTTGATGCAAATATGGTAACTGTTATTATAAGCAAACTCAATGAGAGGAAAGTGATCATCCTAATTACCTTTAAAGTCTAAGACACATGCCCTCAACATGTTCTCAAAGGTATGAACAGTACGATCTGTCTGGCCATCTATCTGCGAATGAAAAGCTGTGCTGAGGTTTACCTTGGTGCCTAATCCTCTCTAAAAGGATTTTCGAAAGTTCGCTGTGAACTGAGTACCACGATATCAAATTAGTGACATTGGGGTCTCATGCAATCTGACGATTTCATGAACATACAACTTAGCATAGTCTTCTGCTAAATCTGTGGTCTTGAATGGCAGAAAGTGTGCTGAATTAGTAAGTCGATCAACAATCACCCAAATTAAGTCATGTCTTCGCAATGAGCTAGGAAGACCTGTTACAAACTATATGTTTATAATCTCTCATTTCCAAACAGGAATATCAATATTCTGGGCCAAGCTACCAGGCCTCTGGTGTTCGGCTTTCACTTGCTGACAATTTGGACACTTAGCCATAAAATCTGCTACATTCTTTTACATATCATTCCACCAATAAATCTCCTCAAGGTCATTATACATTTTTGTGGAACATGGGTGTATGGAATACCTGGAATTGTGAGCTTTTAACATAATTCGCTCTCTAAGCCCATCTACATCTGCAATACATAATCTGCCTCGGTACCTAAAGACACCATCATCTCCCACTTGTTCGAAAGTCATTGTCTTATACTTGTGAATCCCCATTTTAGCTGTGATATATAGGGATCATTAAACAGTTTCTCTTTCACTTCGTCCACTAAGGAGGAATAAGCTCTGCTTTGAACAGCTCCACCATCTTCGGAGTCCAAGAGTCGAACTCCTAGGTTTGCCAAGCAATAGACATCTCTTGTCATAATTCTCTTATCTGCCTCAACATGAGCTAAACTTCCCAGGGATCGCCGAGTAAGAGCATTGGCTACCACATTCGCCTTCCCTGGGTGGTAGAGAATATTAATATCATAATCCTTAAGCAATTTGAGCCATCTTCTCTGTCTAAGATTCAACTCCCTTTTCTTGAAAATATATTGAAGACTCTTGTGATTTGTGAAAATATCAACATGCACTCCATACAAATAATGACGCCATATCTTAAGTGAAAAAACCACAGCTGCTAATTCCAAGTCATGAGAGCCTTAAGTTGTCGGGATGCATAAGCTACAACCTTACCATGCTGCATTAGCACATATCCGAGACCGATTCGCAAAGTGTTAAAATATACTATGAACCCTTTGGTTCTCTCTGGTAGCGTCTGAACTGGAGCAGAATTTAACCTCTTCTTCAACTCTTTAAAACTTTACTCACATGCATCTGACCATTGAAATTTAACCTTTTTCTGAGTCAACTTAGCAAATGGAATTAAGATAGAGGAAAATCCCTCTACGAAACGTCTATAATAGCCTGCCAGACCCAAGAAACTTCTTATATAAAATAACAAGGTGGGTCTAGGCTAATTATTTACCGCATCAATTTTTTTAGAATTAACTTTCACATATTCCCCTGAAATCACATGGTCGAGACGCGCTACTGACTTCAGCAAAATTCACACTTAGAAAATTTCGCATAGAGCTCACGATCCTGAACCGTCTACAACACTATTCTGAGATGTTCTGCATGATCAGTCTCACTACGGGAATACACAAATATATCATCAATAAACACAATGACGAATAAATCAAAAAACGGCTTGAAGACCCTGTTCATAAGGTCCATGAAAGCAGCTGCTGCATTTTTTAACCCAAATGACATGGGAAGAAATTTGAAATGACCATAACGGGTTTTGAAAGCAGTCTTTGGACTATCAACTTGCTTAAACTTTAACTGATGGTATCCTGATCTGAGGTCAATCTTGAAATAACACTGGGGACCCTGAAGTTGGTCAAATAAATTATCAATTTTGGGGAGAGGACACTTGTTCTTAATGGTGACTTTCTTCAACTGACGGTCGTCAATGCACATGCATAAGGAACCATATTTCTTTTGGACAAACAAGACTGGTTCGCCCCACGGTAGAACACTTGGCCTAATAAATCCCTTGTCAAGAAGATCTTTCAACTATGCTTTTAACTCTTTCAACTCTGCTGGAGCTTTTCTGTATGGCGTAATAGATATCAGCTCAGTTCCGGGAAGTAGATCAATTCTAAAGTCTATCTCCCTATCGGGAGGAACTCCGTGAAGATCTTCCGGGAAGACTTCTGGAAACCCATTAACAACTGGTACGGACTGGAGAGTTGAGGTCTGGGTATCTGTATCCCTAACTCAGACTAAATGATAGATATACCCCTTAGAAATCATCTTTCTGGCTTTGAGACAGGAACTAAACCTACCCCTGGGTACTACTGAATTGCCCTTCCATTCTATGACTGGTTTATTTGGAAACTCAAACCTTACTATTTTGGTTCTACAACCTACGGTGGCATAACATGAAGCCAACCAATTCATACCCATGATTATATCAAAGTCTACAATCTCCAACTCTGCTAAGTCGGCTATGGTTATGTAGTGATAGACTAAAACTGGGCAACCCCTATTAATGCGTCTAGCTATAACTGACTCTCCAACTGGAGTGGACACTTTAAAGGGTTCATGCAACTTTTTTGGTACTATCCCAAATTTCTTAGCAATAAATGGGGTTACATATGATAAGGTGGATCCTGGGTCAATAAGGGCATAAATGTTGAAAGTGAAAACTGTTAATGTACCTGTGACAACATCTGCACGTGCCTCTATATCCTAATGACCTGCTAATGTGTACATGCGGTTTCAACCTCTGCCTGCATTGCCAGACTTAGCTGCTCTATGCCCTATCTGGGCTTGAGAATTTCGAGGAGCTACTGAATTTTATGGACTAAGCCACATTACCTCCGGTACCTTATCTTGCTAATGGATAGTCCCTCTGAAAATGGCCCTGCTGGCCACACCTATAACATAGATCAATACCCATGTGACACTCCTTTGGGTGTCCCTTACCATATTTGCTGCATACCGGATTATCATAAGTCTTTTGACCCACACTAGCCTGAGAATAGGAACTTGCTGGCCTAAAACATACCCTCTAACACCTGAATAATCCTCTCGGACTGACCATCGATTTGCGGATGGAAAGTTGTACTAAGGTCCAACTAAGTCCCCAATTCCTTCTACAAGGGCCCCTAGAAATGGAAAGTGAACCGAGTGCCTCTATCTGAAATGATGGAAATGGGCACACTATGAAACCTGATGACCTCTCTAATATAGATCCTCACCAACTTCTCCATGTTGTAGGTAGTCTGAACTAGAATGAGGCGCGCGAAGTTAGTCTACCTATTAATAATAACCCAAATGGCATCAAACTTGCCCAAAGTCTTTGGTAGACCAACCATGAAATTCATAGCTATCCACTCCCACTTCCACTTGGGAATAGGCATCCTCTGAGTCACACCACCTAGTCACTGGTGCTCAACATAACTTGCTGGAAATTTAAACACTACAACATAACTTGGTGGAAATTCAAACACTGAGATCCGAAATCCACTATATCCCTCTTCATCGTACCTCACCAGTAATGATGTCTCAAGTCACAATATATCTTTGTAGCCCTCGGATGAATGGATTACCTGGAACTGTGAGCCTCTCCAGAAATCAAGTGAATCAAATCACCAGCTCTAGGAACGCAAACGCCCCCCTTAATCCTCAAAACACCCTCAACATCAAGAATAACCTCTTTGGCATCCCACTTATCACCTTATCCCGAATCTTACGCAATTTTGCATCCTTAAACTGTTGGGCCTTAATCCGCTCCAAAAGAGATGACCTCCTCTCAATACAACCTAGAATCTTACCAGGTTCTAAAATATCGAGTCTCACATTACTATAAGCCAAACACTTAACCTCTATGCCTAAATGATGCTTTCCCAATATCAAACGCGCCAAGATACCCATACTCACTGCCTTTCGACTCAACGCATCAATTACCACATTATCCTTTCCCGGATGTTACAGAATGGTCATGTCATAATCCTTGAGCACTTCCATCTACCTACACTGCCGCGAATTGATATTCCTCTAACTAAACACATGCTGAAGACTACGATGATCTGTGAATACCTCACAATGGACTCCATACAAGTAATGCCTCCAAATCTTAAAAGCAAAGACTACCGCTGCGCACTCTAAGTCATGAGTGGGGTAGTGCTTCTCATGGACCATCAACTGCCTCAAAGCATACGCAATCACCTTATCCTCCTGCATCAATACACAGCCCAAACTGATACAAGATGTGTCACAATAAATGGTGAAGCCCTTACCCTCCACAGGTAAAGCCAAAATCGGAGCTGAAGTCAATAAGTCCTTGAGCTTTTGAAAAGCTCTCCTCACACTCATTAGACCACTGAAAAGGAATATCTTTCTGAGTCTAACGGGTCAAATGAGAAGCACTAGATGAGAACCCCTTCACAAACCGACGATAGTAACTCGCTAAGCCTAAAAAACTACGAATCTCACTCACAGAAGTAGGCCCAGCCCAATCACAAACTACCTCAATCTTCTTGGGATCAACCATAATCCCCTTCTTAGACACGACATGTCCCAGAAATGCTACGAAACTGAGCCAGAACTCACACTTGGAAAACTTGGCATATCGCTTCTTCTCCTTCAACAACCCAAGAACTATCCTCAAATGATTCTCGTGGTCTTCCTTACTCCGAAAGCACAATAAGATGTCGTCAATAAACACAATTATGAACGAATCCAATTAAGGCTTCAAGATCCCATTCATAAAATCCATGAAGCCCAAAAGACATCATCATAAACTCATAATGTCTATAAGGAGTCCTAAAGGCTATATTTGGAATATCCTATGCTCAGATATTTAACTGGTAATAACCCGATCTCAAGTCAATCTTAGAAAAGACTGACGGATCCTCAAGCTGGTCAAACAAGTCATCAATGCAGGGTATCAGATACTTGTTCCGAATGGGAACCTTGTTCAATTGTCTATAATCGATACACATGTTATACCCCGTACTTTGTACGTTGGAATATTCTAAGTTGGTTGCGACAAGTTATGGACAAGACTTTTAATTTTCGATTTTGTTGATTTTTGTTTTAATGCACAAGTTGCATATTCATCTTTTCATTGGTATGGAGTGTTAAGGGTAAATTTGGAATAAGGAAAATTTGAGGTTAAAAGTGAATTATGAAAAGTTAAGCATTTCATGAGAATTTGGGGCTAGAAGTGAAATTTTGAAAACTTGATATTTCATGAAAATGGCCATATGTGGCCATGTGTGGGATGTGGGCCATAGCCCACGTGTTAATTATATAAGTGGCAAAAGATGACTAATTAAGTCATCTTCATCATTTAGCACCCTAGAAAATTCAAGAAGCATGGAGAAAGAACAAGAGGCCATTCGGCCATGACCAAGAAAAATTGGAGTCCAAAAATTGACAATTATGTTGTTGCTTCATAATTTAAACTCACGTTGACAAAACATTATATTTCGTATTTTTGTACGTCGGATTATTCGCAAGCCGAGGAGGGGTCCACACACCGAGATTTTTTTGGGACATGTGACAATTTATATGAATCACATATGTGAAGTTAAACATAACTCAAGAAGGACCCTTGAGCCAAATCAAAGTGGAAGTTCTCCAAACAAATATTTTTAAGTAATGTTTTCGGGTGATCTAACTTCGAGGGGCAGAAACGGTATTATAAGTTTGGAATTTGGAAAAACACCAAGATAGAAGTGGTAGATAATTGAATTATCTTTCCAACCATAGGTCGTGGGCCCACAGGTGACATCGGGATAAGGAGATATGGACGTTTTAAGGCGGAAAGGTCAGTGGGCTAGTCCCAAACCGGGCCCAATCGGGTTAGGCCCATGCCCCATGCCTATTTAAGTCTAATTTCAGCCCTTTCCTCTCATTTTTCAGACCAAGAATACCCAAAAATTCTGGAAAGAGAGAGAGAAGAACCTTGGAGAGAAGAAAAACCAATTTTGACCAAAAATCCGAGCCTCAAATTCAAGCCCATGAAGAGAAAAGTGTTGTACGCTGCGTTGTCTTCAATTTGAGCTAAAAATCAACCAAGGAGAAGAGTGATAACGTGGGGGCTGCATGCTTAAGGTATGAATATGGTTCCTTTTCATTGTTAACGAGTGTATTTAGAAGTTTAACGGATTAAAACGGAGGGATAGTGTGTAGAAATGGATGAAATTCATGAAATTTTGTATGTTGATGTTGAGCCGTGAGTATGGGCTGTTTTGTGACAAGGAATGAACTAAATTTATTTAGTATGTTTGGATTGTCGTGTTGTGGATTCTATGGTGCTAATGAAAGTTTAATGGTTCAAAGTGAAGTTATAGTTGTTTGCGGCTTGTTATGGAATTTTATATAGTTTATTGAATTTATGGAAGTAATGGATTATTAATATAGTTCATGAATTCGGAAGGAAGAAAATGTGTTGTGTTGTTTCCTTGAACTTGGAGGTTTCGGGTTTCATTATGTAGTGGATGGAATGTTGTTGAATTGTGTCGAAAGGGTCATTAATGATAGAATGCGTTTGGAATTTCTTATTGATATTGTTGATGTGGTTGTTGGTATTGTTGTTGGATATTTAGCCGAGTTGAATTCTCGGGGTCGTTGGATTTATAGGGGAAATGCTGCCCAAATTTCTGCAGAATTGAGTGCTAGTTGGAATTGAATTCCTAAATGAATTCAACTAATATTCGATATCTATTGACGTTGTGTAGACCTTGGAGAGTCGAGACTTGAATTGGATTAGCTTAGGAAGCGATCGAGGTATGTAAAGCTTACCTTTCCTTCTTTTGGCATGTCTTAGAGATGGCTAAGCTATGATACGTTATGAGCCTTGGGGTAATTCTATTCGTAAAATCCGAACATGTTTATGATTCATATTTGCTTTGTGATGGTGGCATCCTTAATATGGTCAAGCTATGATCCGTATGTCTTTGATATGATTGGATTTGAAATGCTTTTGTGTATGCGGTTGTGTCCGAAAAGATCTTATGTCTTTTGTATGACTAAATTTCAAAAGTTTGCATAAAAGTTTTGTTTTCAAAAGAGTTTTGTAACTACGAACGTCCATAACTTTCACGAGACGAACCGGATGGCTTTGATATGCTCGTAAATGATTCTATGACATATAATGACTATGATTTTCATGGGCGGGCCCGACTTGAGTCGACACCCCTCCGTGGGCCCCGCGACTTTCCTTATGTGCTTCTGACGATTTTTGAAAGGATATGATATGACTATTATTCCGATTTCAAGTACGATTAGTTTACTTATCTTTTGAGTTTGTAATAATGATTCGATAACATATGATGACTATGATTTTCGTAGGCGGGCCGGATTGGGTTGACGCTCGTCCGTGGGTCCCGCGATCTTCTTCTGTATAATTCTGATGGCTTTTGAAAGAATTCAATATGACTACCTTTCCGACCCCCGAGTATGATTATATATTTGTCGGTTGAGTCTGAAATAATGATTCGTATACTTAGGATTCCGATACGTAACTATGGTTTCTGAAGTTCGGTTTGATATGTTCCCGAGTGATATTCGGAAGAAAATCTGATTTGACTACTATTTTGGCTTATAAATAACAGTCCGTTTTGATTACTCTATTGAGTCTTTGTGAATGTTTGGCATTGCATATGATTTCCTACGATTCTGCTCGTGCATTCTGTTATTACCTCTTTCGCCGAGTCCCGGGCCGGTATGTTATCGTGTGCACTATGTTATATTTCGAAGTATGATGTGATTCCGAAGTATGATGTGCTTTCCGAAGTATGATGTGATATGATATATGATGTGATACGGAGTATGATGTGTTCGGAGGTATACAATATTCTGAAGTATGATGTGTTGTGGCGCCCAGATGGAGTGGCACCACGTTACGTCCCCGGGTCCCATTACGGACCGTACGTGATATGATATGATATGTGATGATCTGATGATACGATATGATATGTGATATGATATGTGATAATGTGACGATATGATTTGATTTACCGAGTCCCTCACTAGAGGGCACGTATGTTTATGATTATTATATTATATATGGATCGGGCCGTACGTTCCTCGGCATTATTATATTATATATGGATCGGGCCGTACGTTCCTCGGCATTATTATATTATATATGGATCGGGCCGTACGTTCCTCGGCATTATTATATTATATGTGGATCGGGCCGTACGTTCCTCGGCATTATTATATTATATATGGATCGGGCCGTACGTTCCTCGGTATTTGGTTAATTGTCAGCACATATGATATGTTTTATTTTCCGTGTATATAAGACAGAAATGTTTTTCAAAAAGAAAGCGAAGCATTTTGGCATTCTGATTATCATATTTGTCTTCTGTACCTCTTATGTATGATTTGTATGTCGGATGCGAGCGCTTTGGTATTCTAGTTATTATGCTTATTTTCTGTACCCCTGACTTCGGTTATGATTTCGTTTTCCGTACTTCCCGCTTTGCATACTCAGTACATATTTCGTACTGACCCCCTTTCTTCGGGGGCTGCGTTTCATGCCGCGCAGGTACCCACAGATGAGTAAGTGATGTTAGCGAAAAGATATTCCACCATATTGGTGAGCTCCATTCTCTCCGAGTCTTTGCCGAGTCGAGTGTTAAAGTTGTGATATCCGGGTTATGTTAGAGACTTTACGATACGTTGTCGAGTGTATGATATGTCAGATTTGTTTTGCAAGCGGCTATATAAGCCGATGTATTTTTGTGCATTATATTGCAGATTTCATATGATTGCAGACTTTATTTGATTTGAAAAAAAAAAATGAAAGGCATGTTTGTTTTCGGAAAAAAAAATTCATTATGTGCTTATGTTATGTTTTGCGGGCCCAGTATGAATATGAGTATTACGAAAGTCAGCGGGTTCGCTCGGCCCTAGGTAAGGGTCGGGTGCCCATCATGCCCTATCGGAAAGTAGGGTGTGACAAATTGGTATCAGAGCAGTTCGTCCTAGGGGTTGTCTGCAAAGTCATGTCAAGTAGAGTCTTGTTTATGGTGTGTTGCGCGCCACATTTATAAACAGGAGGCTACGGGGCATCTAGGGTGGTTACTCTTCTTTCACATCTGAGATCGTGCCATAGAGCCAAGCTATAGGAAATGAGATTTCTTGCACTAATCTTTGATTTCAGCAGAATAATGGCAGCGATAGAAGAAAGGGATTGATGATGTTGGAAGTTACTAAGCACACAGGTAAGCAAATGTATGAAAGATATATGTTGGGAAATATATTGAAGTTGCAATTGAAATACAAGTTGAAGATTAAAGGGGGAAAGTAAACAAGAAAGTGTAACAGGTGCCGTTTGAGTTGGGCATACGAGGTATGTTTATCAATTGTGTACTGTTGATGATATTGGGAGCCCTGTGTGGCTGCGATATGATATGATATGTATATATGTATTTTGGCCCTGTGAGGCATTGTTGGCATTTCCTGTGTACAGGTTTTGAGATAGTAAGAAATATAAAGGAAACTCTGCCGAAATTTTCCCAGAAATAAAGAGAAAATGAGATGTAGGTTTGTAATGCGACTTGAAAGGCCGTGTCCACCGTAATGGTAAGATTTGAGTAAGTTGCGAGTATGGCTGACCTCGAGAAGGAAGTACTAATATGATTAAGACAAGAGTACAGAGGAAGAAGTTGATCAGAAAAGGGTAAAGGGTTAAGAAGTGTTATATTATGGGAGTGGTTACGAATAAGATATAATGTGAATACAATGAGGGTTGTTATGAAAATAAGTGAAGCCTAGTGAGAAAGTGGCCAAGGTTATGATGTGATCTATGTAGCTAAAATACAAAGGCAAGTATGAAATGAAAAAACAAACTATGGAATGAATAAGGAAGGGTTGAGTTAAATATTAAGAGACGACACGAGATAATGTGCCTAGAATGTTACAAGTCGAGTAAAAGGGAATTACAAGAAGGAAAAGTTTAAATCGAGATCCTTAAGACCCCATACGACAAGTTGAACATTCGAGGACGAATGTTCTAAAGGGGGAAAGGATGTTATACCCCGTACTTTGTACGTTGGAATATTCTAAGTTGGTTGCGACAAGTTATGGACAAGACTTTTAATTTTCGGTTTTGTTGATTTTTGTTTTAATGCACAAGTTGCATATTCATCTTTTCATTGGTATGGAGTGTTAAGGGTAAATTTGGAATAAGGAAAATTTGAGGTTAAAAGTGAATTATGAAAATTTAAGCATTTCATGAGAATTTGGGGCTAGAAGTGAAATTTTGAAAACTTGATATTTCATGAAAATGGCCATATGTGGCCATGTGTGGGATGTGGGCCATAGCCCACATGTGTTAATTATATAAGTGGCAAAAGATGACTAATTAAGTCATCTTCATCATTTAGCACCCTAGAAAATTCAAGAAGCATGGAGAAAGAACAAGAGGCCATTCGGCCATGACCAAGAAAAATTGGAGTCCAAAAATTGACAATTATGTTGTTGCTTCATAATTTAAACTCACGTTGACAGCATTATATTTCGTATTTTTGTACGTCGGATTATTCGCAAGCTGAGGAGGGGTCCACACACTGAGATTTTTTTTGGGACATGTGACAATTTATATGAATCACATATGTGAAGTTAAACATAACTCAAGAAGGACCCTTGAGCCAAATCAAAGTGGAAGTTCTCCAAACAAATATTTTTTAAGTAATGTTTTCGGGTGATCTAACTTCGAGGGGCGAGAAACGGTATTATAAGTTTGGAATTTGGAAAAACACCAAGATAGAAATGGTAGATAATTGAATTATCTTTCCAACCATAGGTCGTGGGCCCACAGGTGACATCGGGATAAGGAGATATGGACGTTTTAAGGCGGAAAGGTCAGTGGGCTAGGCCCAAACCGGGCCCAATCGGGTTAGGCCCATTGCCCATGCCTATTTAAGTCTAATTTCAGCCCTTTCCTCTCATTTTTCAGACCAAGAATACCCAGAAAATTCTGGAAAGAGAGAGAGAGAACCTTGGAGAGAAGAAAAACCAATTTTGACAAAAATGCGAGCCCCGAATTCCGAAGCCCATGAAGAGAAAAGTGTTGTATGTTGCGTTGTCTTCAATTTGAGCTAAAAATCAACCAAGGAGAAGAGTGATAACGTGGGGCTGCATGCTTAAGGTATGAATATGGTTCCTTTTCATTGTTAACGAGTGTATTTAGAAGTTTAACGGATTAAAACGGAGGGGATAGTGTGTAGAAATGGATGAAATTCATGAAATTTTGTATGTTGATGTTGAGCGTGAGTATGGGCTGTTTTGTGACAAGGAATGAACTAAATTTATTTAGTATGTTTGGATTGTCGTGTTGTGGATTCTATGGTGCTAATGAAAGTTTAATGGTTCAAAGTGAAGTTATAGTTGTTTGCGGCTTGTTATGGAATTTTATATAGTTTATTGAATTTATGGAAGTAATGGATTATTAATATAGTTCATGAATTCGGAAGGAAGAAAATGTGTTGTGTTGTTTCCTTGAACTTGGAGGTTTCGGGTTTCATTATGTAGTGGATGGAATGTTGTTGAATTGTGTCGAAAGGGTCATTAATGATAGAATGCATTTGGAATTGCTTATTGATATTGTTGATGTGGTTGTTGGTATTGTTGTTGGATATTTGGCCGAGTTGAATTCTCGGGGTCGTTGGATTTATAGGGGAAATGCTGCCCAAATTTCTGCAGAATTGAGTGCTAGTTGGAATTGAATTCCTAAATGAATTCAACTAATATTCGATATCTATTGACGTTGTGTAGACCTTGGAGAGTCGAGACTTGAATTGGATTAGCTTAGGAAGCGATCGAGGTATGTAAAGCTTACCTTTCCTTCTTTTGGCATGTCTTAGAGATGGCTAAGCTATGATACGTTATGAGCCTTGGGGGTAATTCTATTCGTAAAATCCGAACATGTTTATGATTCATATTTGCTTTGTGATGGTGGCATCCTTAATATGGTCAAGCTATGATCCGTATGTCTTTGATATGATTGGATTTGAAATGCTGTGTATGCGGTTGTGTCCGAAAAGATCTTATGTCTTTTGTATGACTAAATTTCAAAAGCTGCATAAAAGTTTTGTTTTCAAAAGAGTTTTGTAACTACGAACGTCCATAACTTTCACAGACAGAACCGGATGGCTTTGATATGCTCGTAAATGATTCTATGACATATAATGACTATGATTTTCATGGGCGGGCCCGACTTGAGTCGACACCCCTCCGTGGGCCCCGCGACTTTCCTTATGTGCTTCTGACGATTTTTGAAAGGATATGATATGACTATTATTCCGATTTCAAGTACGATTAGTTTACTTATCTTTTGAGTTTGTAATAATGATTCGATAACATATGATGACTATGATTTTCGTAGGCGGGCCGGATTGGGTTGACGCTCGTCCGTGGGTCCCGCGATCTTCTTCGTATAATTCGATGGCTTTTGAAAGAATTCAATATGACTACCTTTCCGACCCCCGAGTATGATTATATATTTGTCTGTTGAGTCTGAAATAATGATTCGTATACTTAGGATTCCGATACGTAACTATGGTTTCTGAAGTTCGGTTTGATATGTTCCCGAGTGATATTTGGAAGAAAATCTGATTTGACTACTATTTTGGCTTATAAATAACGATCCGTTTTGATTACTCTATTGAGTCTTTGTGAATGTTTGGCATCGCATAAGATTTCCTACGATTACTCTCGTGCATTCGTTATTACCTCTTTCGCCGAGTCCCGGGCGGTATGTTATCGTGCGCACTATGTTATATTCCGAAGTATGATGTGATTTCGAAGTATGATGTGCTTTCCGAAGTATGATGTGATATGATATATGATGTGATACGGAGTATGATGTGTTCGGAGGTATACAATATTCTGAAGTATGATGTGTTGTGGCGCCCAGATGGAGTGGCAACCACGTTCTGTCCCCCGGGTCCCATTACGGACCGTACGTGATATGATATGATATGTGATGATCTGATGATACGATATGATATGTGATATGATATGTGATAATGTGACGATATGATTTGATTTACCGAGTCCCTCACTGGGTTTATGATTACGGTATGTTTATGATTATTATATTATATATGGATCGGGCCGTACGTTCCTCGGCATTATTATATTATATATGGATCGGGCCGTACGTTCCTCGGTATTATTATATTATATGTGGATCGGGCCGTACGTTCCTCGGCATTATTATATTATATATGGATCGGGCCGTACGTTCCTCGGTATTCGGTTAATTGTCAGCTCATATGATATGTTTGATTTTCCGTGTATATGAGACAGAAATGTTTTTCAAAAGAAAGCGAAGCATTTTGGCATTCTGATTATCATATTTGTCTTCTGTACCTCTTATGTATGATTTGTATGTCGGATGCGAGCGCTTTGGTATTCTGGCTATTATGCTCATTTTCTGTACCCCTGACTTCGGTTATGATTTCGTTTTCCGTACTTCCTGCTTTGCATACTCAGTACATATTCCGTACTGACCCCCTTTCTTCGGGGTCGCGTTTCATGCCGCGCGGTACCCACGGATGAGTAAGTGATGTTAGTAGAAGATATTCCGAATGGATTGGCGAGCTCCTTTCTCTCCCGGAGTCTTTGCCGAGTCAGAGTGTTAAAGTTGTGATATCTGGGGTTATGTTAGAGACTTTGCAGACAGTGTCGAGAGTATGATATGTCAGATTTGTTTTGCAAGCGGCTATATAAGCCGATGTATTGTTGTGCATTATATTGCAGATTTCATATGATTATGGACTTTATTTGATTTGAAAAAAAATGAAAGGCATGTTTGTTTTCGAATTTTTTTTTCATTATGTGCTTATGTTATGTTTTGCGGGCCGATGAATATGAGTATTACGAAAGTCGGCGGGTTCGCTCGGCCCCTAGGTGAGGGTCGGGTGCCCATCATGCCCTATCAGAAAGTAGGGTGTGACAACACATCCATATAGAGCCATTTTTTTTCTTCACGAACAACACAGGAGCACCCTCACGGGAAACACTAGGTCTGATGAACCCCCTACTCAAAGAAATCTTGCAGTTGCTCCTTCAACTAACTCAACTTTGTTGGAGCCATACGGTAAGGTGGAATAAAGATAGGCCGAGTGTCTGGCTCCAGGTCGATGCAAAAGTCAATGCGGTTGGGCGGCATACTAGGAAAGTCTGTGGGAACAACCTCCACAAATAGGCTAACTACTGGAACAGATGCTAGGGAAGGAGTAACCGTACTCGTATCCCGAATATGCACCAAATACGCCAAACACCCCTTATCAACCAGCTTCTTCACACAAAGGAATGATATAATCTTCTTAGGAGCAGGGCTAGGAGTACCCTTCCACTCTAACCTTGGAATGCCTGGAATAGCTAACATGACTGTCTTGGCATGAAAGTCTGGAATCGTGTGGTAAGGAGATAGCCAATTCATGCACAAAATAACATCAAAGTCAACCATACTAAGGATCACCAAGTCTACCCATGTATCATAGCCCATAAAAGCTACCACACACGATCGATAAACTCTATCTTCTACCGAAGCCTTCGCCTCTCCGGCCACCCTCGCCTGACTGAGCTACCCTTCTCATGGACTGTGAACCACCCCTACCAGGCTGATGATCACTTTGCCCAGACTGGTACCCACCTCTTCTAGGTTGTGGCCTACCTCTGCCTAAAGATCCGCCCCAAAGAAACTGAAAGTTTCGAAGTCTTGAGGGTATGAAACCTGGAACCCTACTGGGCCCCACTCTTCTAGGTCTGCGACACTCTCTAGCGAAACATCACCACAAGTATAATAACTCTGGGCACCTGGGACTGAACCACTGAAACTGAAGAACTAGAATATCTACCACGATCCGAAGGTCGAGCATAGGAACCTCGCGAAGCATTGTAGATGGGGCCCAAAAGAGGGAAAAGAGTAAAGCTATAAAGAGAAACTTATATGGGACTTTTGATCGGATAATAGTAAAAGACCACATTTATGTTGTGATTGGTTAGCAACCTTAGAGATGCTTGATTAACAAGGCAACGGTATGACTAAACAGAAGTTATATTTTCTTTTATGGAAAGATATGAGAAGGATACATATATATTTTAGTATGATACTTAAGTTCTATTTATACGAATGGCTTATAAGCAAAAAGTTAAAACACCAATGATGGAATAGGAAAAGTGTGTGGATTATAAGGATTGTGGTGATTAATGTCCATGACGATATGATATGAAATTGCAAGATTCGTGCAAAGGTAGTTATATTGTTTTGAGCATCAATGGGATCTAAAAGGGATACAAAAGGCGGAAGGACGATGTATGTTACTCAATGAGTTATATATTCACGGAAGCCTTCTTATCCATAGTTCAATATCGGAAAAGGTATCATGAAGTTATATGAGTATATAGATATTAGGATTATGAACTGTCACAGAGGAACGTATATGGTGAAATGTAAGACAAAGATGCGAAAAATATCCTCTAGAAAATTTTACGACTATAGGATCATCAAGTAAGAAAAGCAAGATTGAGTAGTTAATGGAGAATGCAAGAGATGCTTGGCGAAGACCATTTAAAATAAGATAAGGGGCAAAAAATCATGAAAGATAGAAGCAGAATCTGGGAAGGATAGGAGGTGAATGAGTTCGAAATTATAAAGTGATGTAAGCTACGTTCTTCATTATCGACGAACTAGTAATCTGAAGGAGACCGACCAGAAGGTCAAACGATTATGCAACGGAGAGACGTCAACTCAAGATGGACTTTATTAAGAAGGAATCTTGTACTAGCTACTATTATAGTGATAAATGAGTTAACGAGTAGAAGGAAAAAGATGATTAGTGGAAAGAGGACTGGCAACAATTTATAAAGATCTCTTTGACAGAAGGTTAAGCCCGTTTAGGACCAGTATGCCCGTAAGAATATCTGACCTTCTACGTGTGTATGCACCTCGACTGATTGGCCCAAAAGATGAACGGTTACCCTTAGATCAATCGCAAATTTCCAAGAATTTGGACCTACGAAAAATGGAAAGACGAGTAGATTTTTTTAAAACATAAGTATTAAACTACTTCCCTAAAGGGGGAAAGATGAAATGATAAAGTATTAGGTTAGAAGTGTACCTTGTTTGACAATGAAAAGATAGAAGAATCATGATAGAATGGGATTAGAACCATCTTAAAGCGTGACGCATGAGTATAATGATAAGAAAAAGAGAAGACAGAATATGATAACATGGATGGTAACATACAGGAGGAAGCCAATAGACGATTTCTAAAACATCATGTACCAAGAATCCAGAACGTAAGGAAACTAGGATTGATTTATAAGCGAAATACGATAGAATAGGCCTGAATGAGGAATTGATGGCTATTAATGGTAAAATCAAGGGCGAAGATAAGTGATTTTGCATAAGATGGCTTAGTTAAAGTAAAGTGAATTAGGATAGAGCTAATGTACATTTATTGATAAAGCCGCAATCGATTAATAAGCAAGCAACCAAAATTGTAAGATAAATCCTTGGATGAGAAAGGACTACGTGTTGTAGAATAGTCGATGTATGTAGATCAAATTAAGCAGTTGTATAATTTTGGAGTGTAATCAGACGGACGTGATAACAGCCCTAATTTATTATACGCCAGGAAACGTAGGAAGCGAGGACATAGTGACCCAGAATATAATGGAGTTACTTCTATAGCCAAGAAGGCAAGGATATTGACAGGAAGATTTCTTCTAATCTAAGGAAGTGTTCAACAAAGGGATTGAAGTTATTGGAAGAGTAATAAATATCAGTGTAGCGGGTCATATTTTTTTCGATTCGCATTTGCACTTGCCTCACTTAAAAAGGAAAGTTTCCCGGGAAAGTACGGTTGTCAATCGTACCGGAAAAGGAAAAAATAAACTTCTACATGGATGGTGCTCTAAATGGACATCATTTTAGAGTCGCCACCTAACTTATAGGTAAGTTAGGAAAACCAATTCGAAAGGTTTCATTTAAAACAGTTAAATTTTAAAAGAAACCAATCTATAAGAAAGTATAGGTAAGGGTTCTGGTGATCCCTCGGGGAAGGTGTTAGGCATCCCGGTATTAAGGATCCGTAAAATACATTGACCTACAGGTTCTAATAATATACCTTGTAGATATAAATTATTTTTGATAAAAACTGCTTTTGTTTTATATTTCCACAAATAAGGTTGGTCATTTATGCAAAAAGTACTAATTTTTCAAGAAATAAAAATGGTAAAATTTTGCCCAAAATTGGGCGTTTTGGATTTCGGACTCGAACATCTAGGTTAAAACCCGAAGGCGTTAACCTAAGCAGAATACTACGTAAGCCTACCCGAGTTTAGAAAAAGGATTTTTAGTTTAAGTTTTACAAAAATCATTTTTTTTTAGCATACTATTATTATCCATATTTTATGTTTTTAGATTTTTATCCTTTTAGTCCAAGTTAATCCAAAAAATAGTCCAAGTCCAATTTTGTCCAAAATGTCCATATGCACGGTCCATAATCATTTTTTGTCTCAAATGGCCATAAAATTTGTCAAATCAATTTTTGTTCAAAATCATGATTTGCATTTAAGGAATGTCCATTTTCTATCCATAAGACAGTTTTAGTCTCAAAAAATCATTTACACATTGACATTTATCAAAAATCATTTTTTATAACTAAAAAATGATTTTTGGCAACTCTAAATTCATGACAATTCTTAAAAGGGTTCCAATAAACAAATTTCATCAATTTCGCTAAGTAAATAATACAAGGTAAAGGTGGGTTGGGCCTACCATGCCCAACAGAAATAAATGCAATTTTAAACTTATCCGCTCCAAATCTGCTCCAATTGTTCAGCCCGTCCATGATGAGGTTGACTCGATCTACGAAAGTTAGTGGGTCTCGTTGGACCCACCAACTAATTAGGAGGGTTTACAATAAGATGGGTATACAATGCATTAGTATTTGACTTAAGGACATAAATTAAACTACATGGCCAAAAAATTAAATTACAAAACAATTGGGCCAAGCCCATAATTCCTAACTATAAAGGGAAAGGGTCATTTCATGCAAAAGGGACAAAAAATTAAAATTAAACTTCAACTGATCGATGCCCAGGCCAAAAACTGGCCCAAGCTGTACAAGTAGTCACATAAGCTCAAATTTTTCTAAGTGTTGGAACCTCGATATACCAATACACTAGGTGATATACCCATATGTAGAGAGCACAACCCCTTAGGGAAGCATACCCTTCACATATATTTATTGTATACTATGTTTCCCTCATGTTTCTTTTTCAAATTATTCATCAAAAACTACCTAGAAATGACACCAAATTTCCAAAAAAAAATGCTCAGAAGTTAACAGTGATGCAAACGAATAGGTAGAGCAAGCTTTAGGCAAGTATATCAATAATGCATGAATAACTGAAGGTCTGTAATTTAGACTAAACAAATCAGCATCTTAAACACAGTATATGGCACAAATTTTGAGGCCAAACAAGCACTTAGAGTTCATGGTCAATACAGTCTAAAATGAGAGCAATTTTTACTTAACTAAGGTTTTCAAATTTTTAGTTTTAGAGAAATATATGTACAGGATAGACAAATGTGATTCACAATTAAAATTTTCAGTTCAAACTCAGTCAACTTAAGAAAAATTCAAAGACAAACAAGCACAAAACTGCAAATTCCCAAGCTGTTTTCAAAGTTCAAGTTTGCAGAGTCTCCTAATGAGCATAGGTAATTTAGTGTTGCAACATTAGATAATTTTAGACAAGTATCATGTAAGAAAAGGTAGGAGAAGATGATTCAAATGCAATAGTTACAGCCAGTAATTTGTAGAAGATACCATGTTAGTGCACAAGTTCATGCAGATTTTCACAAAGAAGTTTCAGAAACCAGTTGATCACACTAGGTAGGGGAAATTGTATTAATCTGATTAACAAAAATAAGTAGGCAGTTTTTATCTTTTAAACTTTCTAGACAAATATCAAGTTCTAATCATATTTTACCAATCTCAATCATCTTATCTTAATAGTGCAGGTTCTAGGACTTAAATGAAGCATAAACAACTAAGACACATAAATAGTATGCACACACACACATGTAGTTCCATTTTCTATGTTCTAATCAAGCCAAGTTTCCAAATTTCCATAGAGTGCCTCTCCTAATTATATCAAAAAAACAAACTTTAGACATAAAATTCCAAGCAAATGACAAGTTGTGTCTCAAACAGTGTCCTAAAATGTCTATCTGCAGTGCCAAACTTGATCAAACACATTTTTGGACTAAGTATACATATGAAGGTTTCCAACTCAGTGCAGGGTCAAGTTCTTTAAGAAAAAGCAAGTTCTGGTTTTAACAATTTCACAGCAGATTCACAAATCCTGTTTTGAGTAGTTCAACAATCTATTTCCATAGCTTAGCACATAAATAGGGTAAAGAAGAATTTGGTTTTTTAGTTCCAAGCTCCTAACCTATTTTGCAAAGCAACAAACACAAGGATCAATAGGGCAAACAGGACACAAGAAAGGTTCTTACCTTATTTTTAGAATCCAGTCTCAAGAATTCAACAATTTGTAAGTTATGAGATAGCAAATGGCACAGCTTACTACTTCAAAAACAGAACAGCTTCATTCTCTTAAGCTATTGCGTAAAAATAATCCTTATCTAACTAAATGATGTGCACAGTTTCCAAATAAGTCAAAACATGATCAAATTATGAATATGACCAAAACAACTAAGACAAGAGGCACTATTCTAAATCCTATATTTCATTCTAAGTGGCAGGACAACAATTAACCAGGATCATATAGAAGCAATCATGACACAGAAATAGGTCTTATTCAGTTTTGAATTTTCAGATTCAGGAGAACAAACAAAACTATAGATTACAATGTAACTCATAGTCAAAGTTTAGCATTCTAAAGTCAAAACAGATTCACTTTTTACAACTTTTAATCCTTAAAGGCCATACTTGGCTAATAACAGTCTCAGTTTTCAAAAGACTAGTTCTGAGAATTGTTAAACTATAAGTTGGAGCAAATAGTAACATTTAGAGGCAATTTCCATCTTAAATGGATCACAATGGTCCCAAAATATATCTAAATGAACATAGTTTGGTCGAAATATAGCAGATTTCGAGGTACGTTTTCCATTTTAAGTCAATTAATCAGATAATTTTTTACAAACATTATGCCAACTTCCAAAAAATTTAAGGCGAAGGACTTAGAGGGTGTATGGTATCTACTCTAGGTCATGAAGATGCACCAGGAGCAAAACACATAGCAGATTGTACAAAGTTAGGTTAAACAAGTTCATATTTTAAACTATTTTTAAATAAAGAGAGACAGGGTTACAATTCAGTGAGGTTCTGCACCTTTAAAGCCATTTTCATGTTCTAATTATGCAAATCTCAGATGAGGCAAGCATAAATTCCCCATAGACTGATGAAAATTCATTTTTTAGCAAACATAGACATCAATTTTAACCAACTTCTCATAACAATTCAAGGGTTTCAAAATTCCTATAAGACAAACACTAAGTCCATTTTTATTCCCATTAAACTACTTAAACAAGATAGCAAGTCAATCAAAGCCATTCAGTTTTCACTTTCAAAATATTATAGACACTTTCACTTTCAAAATATTATAGACACTTAAGCAGTTTTCCAAAGCTTCAAATTAACAAACTAGATTCTAGTGATGACTTAAGATCATTTTCACAAAAAAAACCGTAAGTATACCAATCACAAATCAAGCTATCAAGTACTTAGCACTAGTGTATATCATTTTTAGCAGTTTAACAACAGAGAGAGTAACAGACCATAAACATCAAACCAATAGCAACTTCAAGATATTTAGATTTTAAGAAAAAAAAAACTCCATTCAAATTTTAACAAACGGCTTCACAACTTATTTTAAAGGAAAAACTTACTAACTTAAGACAGTTTTCAACAGATCAAGCAAGTATACTACTCTACAATGAACTTAAATTTAACAACCAGGTATGGTCCAGTAACTAAACAAACCAAGGGGGATCACTTTTAATCCTTAAAAAATGATTTCAAAGCTACCATAGGTCATTTCATCAAAAGTAGTCTCAAAACCATATTTTTTCACACAAAACACAGAACTTAAAATGGGTAAAAGATTACATCTTAGATGTAGATCATTTTCGACAAAAAATTTCTTGTCACATTTATCTAAAATATCTACTTCAAACAAAATACTTAAGAACCTTAAACCTGTTACACCCCGTACTTCCGGAGAAACACTTATCAAATTTTAACGTAAGTATGTTGAACTATGGTTAAGTAAAACAACTTTGGAATATAAGGAGCGGAGTGGTATTGAGTATATTCTAGGAGTAGAGGATGCACATAAGGAATACCTAGCAACTTCAAGGAGAAATTGAAAGAAGAGGATCATTGAAGAAGAGATTCGAGATATTCTTGATGTAAGTACAAGAATTACCGATAGCCAGACTGAGCATAAGAAGCCTTATCAAAAGAAAAAAAAAAGAAAAAAAAAGAAAAGAGAGAATCAAGTAAAGTGTATGGGTGAAAGGAAATTTCGGTGTTATATTAGCTGGAAGATAAAATACCGCAAGGATCGATTCAGTTGCTACAGGAAAGCAAGGGATACTATATTACCAGTTTCTGAGGTTATCCTTAAGGGGGAAAGAATAAGTTAAACTCCAAGAAGATGAAGGCATGGAATATCTGTGAAGCGTAAGAAGGGTACATAAAGGTCAAAGGGGTAAGAATTTCTGACATACAAAAAGAGGATAAAAAGGAAGATGGGACCAAAAGTGATAAAGGTATGCGGTAAATACTGGGTAAACGAGCATATAAGGGTGTAAATGACAGAGGACGACAGAGACAACGAGGATGATAAGGTATGAAGAGCTAGTAGATAGAAAAATGAGAAGAAAAAGGGATGACCGTGAATACGAGCATAAATTTTAGCCACAAGAGAAGGAGAATAATATTCAAGAATTGATTGGGCAAGCGATTCAGCGAACTCAAGAATACACCCATTGGTAGTAAACCAATAGTAATCAAGAAATACCAAAGGAATTTTGAAACCATGAATATAGAGTCTACATGTACATAAGGACGATGAGCTAGTAATTGCTCGAGGAAGAATTGTATATGCTAAGAAGAAACCATGTTATTGCTCATATAAAGAAACTAAGGAATCCAAGAAAGGATTAATCGTCAGAAATTGAAGTGCGCTCCAGTGTAAAGAATTATCGAATACTACTGCAGTAAGACTGGGAATGCCAAAGATTCAGTGTAAGAAAACCCAAAAGGGTTAAGGAAAATATTAACTAGTTGAGCAGAATCAATCAATGCTGGCACAACTGGATGGTATGCAGACAAGAGATAGATTAACATTTCAGCAGAAGAACCCAAATACAACTGTCAATCAACTGAGAAATAGAGGGTAGAGCTCAAAGGGGTAAAAAAGAAGGAAAAAAAACTAAATATCAAGTTGATCATTATTCAAAGGAATGATGGGGTTAATGGCTAAGTTCTCAGAAATCGCCAGCGGAATATGAGGAAAGATTAAAAGGACCATAAGTGTAAAGGTTTAAACCCCAAAATGAACAGAAGAGGATTGTCGCTTCAACAAATAGATATAGCATCATAAGTCTGCAAATTATGGTTACGGTTTATTAACTTAAGGTGTATCACCTCCAAGGAACCGCGAGGAGGATCATAAGTTACGTAGTTCTAATAAGTTCAGTTCCGAATTCGTGACTAAGACTGCAAGTAGGTAAAGTAAATACCAGCAGATGCAGGTGAGAATATTGACATCAACGTCAAAATGAGTTCTACTTCAACATTCGAGGACGAATGTTCCTAAGGGAGGAACGATGTTACACCCCGTACTTCCGAAGAAGCACTTATCAAATTTTAACGTAAGTATGTTGAACTATGGCTAAGTAAAACATCTTTGGAATATAAGGAGCAGAGCACTATTGAGTATATTCTAGGAGTAGAGGATGCACATAAGGAATACTTGGAGGTCCTATAAGGAAATGAGTTGAAGAAGTTGAGTTAGTATGACTTTGGAAGAAGATGAGTGTTACTTTGAACGACAAAGTATGAACCAACTTGAGAAAAGAATATCTTCTAGCATATGAAGAGTTTTGAAGAAAATCAACCTGCTAAGTTAAAGTTCATGAAGTCCAGTTTCCAAATAACAAACCGCTCGTCGATACGGCATCGGAGTAAAGAGTTATGGACGTTACAAGTCTGGATGATAGGCCATAGGTTTTGTCACGACCCAGCCCCGTAGGTCGTGACTAGTGCCCAAGCTGGGCACTAGTACCCTTTACAAATCATAACCCGTTCAAAGTAACTTATTAGGAACTTATATTTATATAAAACAACCACGGTAATACATATACAGAACTATATATATACAGATCATGCATACAATCTGGGAATGTACAAAACACAAACATAACCAAACAGTGCTACCCACAACCCATGTACATGTCTACAGGCCTCTAAGAGTCATAGCAGAATCATATGACGGGACGGGGCCCCCGCCGTGCCGGAATAAGTATGCGCAAATATATATATATATATATATATATATATATATATATATATATATATATATATATATATATATATATATATAACGAAGGGTCTATACCAAATGTGGGCTCGGACAAAGGAGCACTCCAAAGTAGGCCGAACGGAGTCCTAAGGCCGACGGCTCACCCAAACGAGTACACACATGCACACGCGGCATGAAACGCGACCCCGAAGACGGGGGTCGGTAACGGAATGTGTGCGAGTATGTAAAGCAGGGAATACATTAAGCAGAATCAAAACCGGAATGAGGGTTATAGAAATAACTATAGAAACCGAAAAAACATAATTCGTTTCTTGAACTGCTTGTCATGCATATACATATGTCAATAAGCCAAAGCGTATCATAATCAGAGTGTTGTATCATCGCTTATCATAATCAGAGTACATCATACGCATATCACTTACCGGGAATCATATACAAAGCACAACGAACAAGTATAATAATCAGAGGGTTAGCATGCTTACTTTATGAACATAAATCATACATATCAAAAACATGTGTCATATGTGGTCCATAATGGGACCCGGCGGACGGAACGTGGTCGCCCCTCCTGCCTTGGGCGCCACAACTCATCATACTTCGGAAGTTTTGTATATCTCCGACCACATCCTCCGTATCATATCACAACTCAGAATCATATCATATGTCAGAACCATATCAGAACTCATCATACTTCATATCATATCATATATCAGAATCAGATCATATTTCAGACGCTCATCATACTTCGGAATCTCATCATACTTCAAATTGTGCGCACGAACATAACCGGCCCGGGACTCGGTGAAGGAGGTAACAATAATATGCACGAGCAGAATCGTAGGAACCATATACGATGTACAAATTTCATAAATCATATGCAGCATAAAAATTCACAAAAATTTAGTAAATTAATCAAAACAAACTATTATTTACAGATTAGGGTCATAGTCTAATCAAACTTCCTTTTGAATGCCATTCGGGGAACTTTGGAAATCACAATTTCATATCAAAGTCATATGCGTAACAATCCTTATTTAAAATGCATACATATCATAATTCTAAACTTACTAAATAAGTAGGGAGTCCATGCTCGGAGATCAAGGTGAAAATAATACTAAATCTTTCTTAAAGGTCATTAGGGAGAATCGTGAAAAGCTGCGGGCCCCACGGACGGGTGCCGACCCCACCCGAGCCCGACTACGAGAGTTAGGGGAATGTTATTGTTATATCCCGTGTTTTTGCACATTTGAAAAATTTGGACATAATTGTGATTTGTAAGAATAAGGCCATGCTTTGATTTTATGTGAAGTGTATGTTGTTACTTATGGAAAGTGTTGACACGAGAACATTGGAGAGGGCCAAGGGCAAAATTGGAATCTTGAAAATTTATTTCGGGAAATTGCAACATATGATATATAAGCAATTGGGCTCAAAAGAAAAAAGGAGAAAATAGGCCCAAAAGAGAGGGGGGTGGCCGGCCAAATGGTGGCCTTGGCCCAACCCATGTAATTAATCACATGATTAATTATATAAGGGGATAAGCCCTTAAGAAACTTCAAGAAATCAAAAGAAAAGAAGAGAAAAAAAAAAAGAAAGAGCTCTCGGCTCTAAGGAAAAAAAAAAAAAGAAAGAAAGAAATTTTTCTAGCCTTCAATTCCCATCCAAAAATCTTGTTCTTCTTGAATTAGTGATAAGCTCAAGACGCTCTCCGACGTGATATATTTAGTTGAGCAAAAGAGCGACGTTTGCGGCAAGTTGAAATTTCAAGAAAAAGGTAAGAATTTATTCTTTTGTGTTATGGAACAAGTATATGTGTTATGATGATAGGAATTGGATGAGAATTATGGAATAGTGGTGTGTGTGTGCATGGTGTGTGTGTGTGTGTGGAGCATGTAAGGCCGTGAGCCATGTTGGAGGGAAGGAGGGGTGAAGTTGATTTTATTTAGTTTGTTAGTTGTGTTGTATAACATTTGTGACGTAAATAAGCCATAAGTGATTCGAATTGGCATTGAAATTGGCATGTATGTCATTATGGAAAATTTGGTGTGTTCATAAAGTTCTATGTAAATGTGGAAGAAAGATGTGAATCATGATTATGGTTGATGAAATTGGGAGATGGAAATATATTAAGGGTATGTATGTTGGAAATTAGAAATTTTGGATGGATTATGATTTGATGGAAAGTTTGTATATATTGTATATTTTGTGAATATTTTGTAATAACGATATGAAATGTCTCCGAATTATATTTGAATGGTTTTGGATTAGTAAATGAATATGAAAGCGTTGACATGAAGTTGGAAGTGTGAAGTTGGAATGAGAGTTAATGCATTATGTAGAAAGGAAGACTAGTTGTGTGTTCTATTGTGATTGTTGATGTTCTTGATGTTGTTGTTGGGTTGGTTGTTGTATTTTAAGCCGAGTTTAATCCTCGGGGATGTTAGATTTATAGGGGAGATCTTTGCCGGAATTTTGGTAGACAAGTATGGACTTAAGTTGAATTCGCAAAACTTGAAACTCACCTTTGGTAACTTTGACCATTTGCGGATTACGGGACGAAACGGGATGCGAATTTAAGTGAGCGTAAGACATCCGTAAGGTATGTGAAGCTATCCCTCTCCTTCCTTTGGCATGTCCTAGGTGTACTAGGCTTGAATTTGAGCCTCGGGGGTTATTACGTTCATTGAAATCCGATTACGAAATGGAGCACTATTCATTCGGTGCGATTGAACTAGAATCCTTATATCTTGTTGGAAAAAAATGCTCAAATGCCGTAACTTGCAGGAATGTAATCGAATTGCCTTGAAACTTCCATAAATGACTCCATTAAGCTTAGTATATGTAATTCGAGTACGCCACCTCCGTTGACTCGGGGCGGACCCGCTATTCCCGGATCTCCGCCTACCGTTTTATTTGTCTTATTTTTGTACCACAATTGAAGGAAAACTTTTGGCTATTGCCCTAACTATTAAGCGATATTTTATAAAAACTTTTCAAAACCACTCCGAAGGGAGTGTGATATTTTATAAAACCTTTCAAAACCACTCGAAGGGAGTGCGATATCTTATTATTCAGATTTTCCAAAACCACTCCGAAGGGGGGTGAGATTTTATTATTATTATTACTATTATTATTATGCCCGAAGGGGCTAGGATTAGTATTATGTCACGAGTGGCATGCCCGAAGGGCCGGGGTAGCCGTATGCCACGAGTGACATGCCCGAAGGGGCTAGGATCATTATGTCGGGGTCGGCATGTCCGAAGGGGCCCAGGGATAGACGTATGTTGGACCGGCATGCCCGAAGGGCCATCATTTTATTCGGGACCGGCATGTCCGAAGGGGCCAGGATAGACGTATGTCGGAACCGGCACACCCGAAGGGGATTACTAGTATTATTATCATTGTTATTACTATTGTTATTACTATTATTGTTATTATTATTAGACCGGAAGCGGCCGTCCGAAGGGACTATTTTATTTAAATATTTAATTCATGTCAGGTAACCTAAACTTGCTTTCTGTTGTACTTTTCTGATTCATGCTTCAGTGACGCTTTACATATTCAGTACATATTCCGTGCGACTCCCTTTCTTCGGGGGCTGCGTTTCATGCTCGCGAGGTTCGGGGACGCAACTAGGGGGACCCGGCTTCTTGAGGAGTTAGCAGGGAGTCGAACGGCTCCATTTGCTCCGAGGGCTGTTCTGTTTTGGTATAGTTTTATATATTGTGCGGGTCATACTACGTAGAAGTCTGCGAATCGCGTGGGAGTTGTAGTTCTTGTTTGGCCTTGTCGGCCGTTATTTTGTTGTACGAAATGGCGGAGGCCTTTTGGCTCGCCTTGTTCCTTGTCGTATGTATATATGTAACATGTTTTGAGGTGCCTTGAGCCACGTGTCGATCTTGGTATTTCATTTGTAATTTTTACTTCTTGTTTTGAAAAAAAAATTTGAGTTGACGTTTAAGGGTTCGCTTGACTCTGATGAGAGTCGGGTGCCCGTCACACCCTGACGAAGGTTGGGGTGTGACATTAAACCTTCCTTTACATCACAAAAGCCACAACAACATACTTAACACACTAAATAAAATTTAATTCATATTCCATTACTTCTCCATACACCCCACGGCCACATCCATTTTTTTCTAAATTCAATTAAATTCATTTGTCTTTCACTTCCAATACAAATTCCACCATAACTATAACTAGATTACCACATAAAATTCAACTCATATCTTCTACACAATTATGCACACTCACGGCCACAACCCCTCTTCACACACACACACGATTTCCATAATTCTCATTCCATTCCAATCATTATAACATACATACATCTTCCATAACACAAAAGAACAAGATTCTTACCTCTTTCTTGAAATTTCAACTCGCCGCAAACGCCCTTCTTTTGCCAAACTAATGGTATCACGTCGAAGAGCGTCTTGAACTTGTTACTAATTCAAGAAGAACAAGATTTTTGGATTGAAGTTGAAGGCTAGGAATTTTTATTTTTTTTTCTCTTCTTTCTCTCTTGGCCGATTGCTCTTCCTTTTTTTTTCTCTTCTTTTCTTGATTTTTCTTGAAGTTTCTAAGGTGGAGTCATGTATATATACATGCTCCCTTAATCATAAAATGGTCACATGATCTCCATGTGCCATGGGTTTGGGCCAACCTTTGTTGGCCGGCCACCCTTGTACTTGGGCTCAAATTTCTCTTTTTTTTTTTGGCCCAATAATTTGGCTACTTCATGTAATTCATGAAACAAATTTCTAAAATTCCGATTTTTGTCCTTAACCTTCCTCGAAAATTCCGCACCAATGTTTTCCTAGCCAACACCTTGATACCAAGTAAGGTCCAAATATGGCCTCATTCCTTTCAAATCAAAATTATTTCAAGTTTTCCGAATGTGCGAAAACACGGGATATAACAAGATTGTCATATTAGGGCATATCCAGATTAAACAGACATTATACGTACCGATAACTGATAGCAGACATCACACAAATACTGAAACGAATGTTATCCTAAGCGGTCGCCCGTGCAGAATCATCATATCAAAATCAAAACTGGCGGAATGCACATCGCCCAGACATACACATACATACAGACATGTGGGCCATATCAACCATAGCAACAACGGGGCCGCTTAAGGATGCAAATCAGAATCGTATACGAACAAACCGGACCCACGACCCACAAATATGACTACAGGCCTCTACAAACAGAACAAAACATATGAACATATGACGGGACAGGGCCCCGCCGTACCCGAAGAGTCACAAATGTACAGAATATGCATAGCAAAACATATATACCAAGTGTGGGCTCCCAATCGAGGGGAGCACTCCAAAGTAGCAGAATAGGTAGCCTAAACCGGAGAATCACTTAATCGAGCGTACGAACAAAATTATTTCAAGCCCGCTGGGCATGAAACGCAGCCCCCGAAGAATGTGGGTCGGTACGAAAGAAGTGCACCGAGTATACAAAGCGGAGGTACAAGAACTCAAATCATGAACAAACCGGAGCCGAAGATACAAACAAATATGAAATATGCGTAACAGATCAAACATATATACCGTGCGGAATGCAAATGTATAATGCAAATAAAGTCATGCATAAGGCTTAGAACGTGGTCACCCCCGACGCCGGTGCCACAACACATCATACTCGAAGTTTTCAAATCTCCGTACATCTCCGAACACATCATAACATCACACACATCAAATCATCGAATAGATCGATGCCATATCACATCATAACACCATAAACGGTAACCGGCCCTATGGTGAGGTCTCGGAAACCGTAACACATCATACTGCCAAATGTGTCATAAAGCGCACGATCACAAAATCGGCCCGGGTACCGGCGAACGAAGTCCGAGCGGAGTAGTGCAGAAACCATATGCATATCAAAATTAAGTTCCAGGACTCGACACATAATTTCATATACAAACACATTAGGATCAGAAGGCTCAAAATGAGTATCGAGTTAATCGGAATTAATATACAAAAGTCGCGGACTTTTAAGTAGTCAATTTTTCAAAAAAATGCATCGTAGGTCACTCTCGGAAAACTTAGTATCATTCATAGTAATGAGCGTTCAAACGACCTCATAGGACATTTCAAACGGACCTTAGAGTCATAGGCAAACACTTCCTTCTCATATCGTACGGAAATGAATCAAACAAATCAAATAAGGGAAGTCTCGGGACTTGCGGGCCCACCTCGGGTCAAGTCGAGGCGGCAGACATAAATTACAAACATTAGGCCCCCTAAGGTCATCCATGAGAATTTCGGAGCGATTCAAATACATTTGCGAAAATTACAAAGGTTTAAGCATCCCTTTAACCAAATATAAGGATTATAGTTCAATTGCGCTGAATGAATAGTATACCAAATCAAACTCGGATTTCTAAGAGCAGAATTATCCCCGAGGTTTCGATCTTAACCTAGTAGGACTAGGACATGCCAAAGAAGGAAAGGTAGGCTTTACATACCTTGGTTGCGCCTTATGCTCGCTTAAACTCAAATCCCAAACTCTTGAAATCTACAATTGGTCAAAGTTACCAAACATAAGTCACATGCCTTAGAAAGTTTATTCTTAGCCCTCATTTATCTACAAAAATTTGGGCAGCATATTCCCTATAAATCCAACATCCCCGAGCATTAAACTCGGCTTAAATGACAACAACCAACCCAACAACAACATCAACAACATCAACAACACCAATAATCACTACAAAATACATATTAACACAAATAGTCTTTCTTTCTACATAATGCATTAACTTCTACTCCAACTTCATACTTCCAAACTATTATCAACATTTTCATATTCATGCGCTAACTCAAAACAATTCAAATGCAATTCGGAAGCATTTCACATTATTTTACAAAATATACAAAAATTCCATCAAACCATAATCCACCCAAAACCTCCAACCTTCAACATAAACATTCATTACACATTTTTATCTTCCAATTTCACTTACAACAATCACCATTTTGCATCTTACAACTTCATTTCCTCAATTACACAATTTATAATAAAATCACATACTTTCCGACAACAACTCAACAACAAATTTTTTCATGCTAACTTGAACTAGAACTCTTTCATTTGCATTAAAAGGTCATTACAACACAATTGACACAATAAATAAGAATTTATTCATTCTTTTCCATCACCACACCACACGGCTACACACTCCCAACACATTATCTCCATGATTTTCACTCATTTCTCCACACTACAACATTCTCAAGCATGCATAACATAAAAAGGAAGGTTGATTCTTACCTTTTTCCAATCACCTTCTTTCTTGACTCAAGTTGCCCCTTGCAAGAATTGTTGTTTTTCTTGTTCTAATAATTATGCTATATTGAAAAGGACTCTTGAATTAGTAGAAATACTAGGAGAAATAATTTCTTTGGATCAAGATGGAAGAACTCCAATTTTTTTTTCCTCTTCTCCTTGGCCGAATGGCATATATGTTGCTCTCCAAATTTTGTTCTTCTTGAAAGTTCTTGAATTATCATGAAAAATAAAAGTGGTCATCCTTTTTAAATACTTGAATTAAAAGTCCCACATGGGCTTGGGCCATGGAGCATGGCCGGCCACCCTTGCAAATTTGGGCCTCAATTTTTTTTTTTTTTTAGCCCAATTACTTATGGATCATCTTTCGCAAATTCCCGAAACAAATTTTTAAAATTCCATCTTTGCCCTTAGGCCTTCTCCAATGTTCTCGTGTCAATATTTTCCATAAGTAACAACATACACACCACATAAAATCAAAACATGGCCTTATTCTTACAAATCACAATTATGTCCAAATTTCCCGAATGCGCAAAAACACGGGATAGAACATCCTCCCCCCCTTTAAAACATTCGTCCTCGAATGTTGAATCCACCGCGTGGGGAAACATGATAAGTCGGGGAGGTCCTCTTGCCAACTACGTACTCGTATTTGATCAGAGCACTTGTAAGGGTATTCGTTTTCTGACTCCTTTCGTCCTTGTCCGATGTTACCATATTAAGGTTGTTCGGAATCCTTATTAGTCTAGCGGCTCGTACAATCTCAAATAAGATATATGGCGAACAGAATCTTCATCGGAATCAGAAGATCAGAAATATGTCAGACGGAGTCACATCCGGAATCAGAAGCACAGAAGTATAGCATACGTTATATCAAAGCGTATTCGTAATCGAGGCGTACGCACGGAGCATACGGGCAAACCCATAATCGTTAGTATGTGCGAACTATATCGGATACATCCGTAGTCGAGTCGACGTATGGAAGTATGCCAAACATCCGTGATCGAGTCGACGGACGGAGATATATCGGACAAATTTGTAATCGTAGTCGGACGTACGGGTATGTCGGACAAAAACGTATTCAGATTCGGAAATACAGAGGCATACTAGACAGAGCTTCATCAAAATCGGAGGTGCAGAAGTATGATATACGTAATCATGATCAGAGTCGGACCATTTTTATTAATACTTCAGTGACTTACGGAAATTTCCCCCGTCAACGTTTCATCAAAGCATCTAATCGGCTATAGCAAATAAATCTGTATCCTTACGGAACTCTGCTTGCCGTGCACAATAGCCTTTAGGCCCCTTTCTTATTTTCTTATACCTATGCACATAACCTTTCCTTAAGATAATAACATTTCCCTCTCTCAACCTTCCACCTTCTTTCGCGTTTAATTTGCCACGCTCCGTTTAGCCTACCTCAACCATACTTTCGTAACTAGTCCTACCTCAACATATCATCTCAACTTACCTTACATCTTACCCCAATTCATTTATAATACCACAGATATGCATCTTCCATTTATCACCTTAGCACATTTCCCAGGGGGGTCACCCATCCCAGAATTGCTCTGGCCCCAGCACGCTTAACCTCGAAACTTTAAGGCATCTTAGTATCTTAATGCTGGGATAGTCACATCCACTCCCCCACACGACCTTTATCACTCAATTTAGGGCAGATTGGGGTCTTAGTAAATTTTCGGACAGTTCTCGTAGCGGGTCCCGCCCCGACCTAAATCATACAATTACCATATTGCCCTTCTGAATCTTCAATATTCACTTTTGTCTAGGGTTTCTAGATTTATACTGGTGGCAGGGACCCCTCAGTCGCCCTTGCTTTTAACCGCTGGGTCTTTAATCCTCTTAAACTTTCCGTTACCGTCATTGAATAATATTCTACAAAAATCACACACATAGGAAATTCTAGGAAACTCATATACTTATAAATGATCAATCTCGGGTCTAACTCTCTAGTGAGAAGTATGTCCATCATCATCCTCATCCGTACGCCCCACCTATCTACGCCCGCTATTACCCGCATCCGAATCGGAGGAGTATAGATAACCGGACGATTCTGGGTTCACCGATGACCGGGACGAAGGACGGGAAGTCCATAGCACTCCGACCGGGCTAACATGGTGCTCCATCAAGAAAAGATTATATCCCCCGGAAGTCTCTTCCTCCGTTGTCCCAGAAGCATGCTCTGATGGATCTGTATCATAACTATCCTCCTCCGTGGAGGTAAGAGACTCTGGAGGAGTCATCACCGGATCCTCCGAGGGATCTGTATCATAGCTACCCTCCGTGGAATCCGCTGCTCTAGGGGTCAGAAAATCTGGAGGAGTCGTAGCTGGGTCCTCCGACGGATCTGTATCATAACCGTTCTCTCGGGATCCTCCGAAAGTCCGTCTCAATCGAGTAGCTGGGGCTCGGCCTACTTGGTCCTGGTGACATCCTAGGGGCCTTCTTAGCACCCCCATCCCCATCGTCAGAAGCCGTCCTCTTCATTCTTTGTCAATCTACAATCACCTGTAGGAAGAGGATCAGAAATAATTTTCCAAAATACTGACGCTGTTGCTCTCTTGGAGCCTCGCTGTAGACACAGCAATTCGTTGGGAAGAGCCATCCTAACAATACGGCTCTATCGCACGATCTAAGATCCAAAGAAAGGGAAACATCCTAAATGTCCTGTAGCCTCCTGTTTATAGATGTGGTGCACAACACACCGATAAACAAGACTCTACGAGACACGGCCTGTAGACATTCCGAGGACTAAACCGCTCGATACCACTTTTGTCACGACCGCCCGTGAGCCGTGATCGGTGCCTACTTAGGCACCCAAACAAACTTACGAACCGATTGTCATATTAGGGCATATCCGTTAAACGGACATTATACGTACCGATAATCGATAGCGACATCACACAAATCGAAACGAATGCTATCCTAAGCGGTCGCCCGTGCGTAATCATCATATCAAAATCAAAACCGGCGGAATGCACATCGCCCGGACATACACATACATACGGACATGTGGCCATATCGGCCATAGCAACAACGGGGCCGCGCGCTAAGGACGCAAATCGAATCGTATACGAACAAACCGGACCCACGACCCACAAATATGACTACGAGTCCTCTACAAACAGAACAGAACATACGAACATATGACGGGATAGGGCCCCGCCGTACCCGAACAGTCACAAATGTACAGAATATGCATAGCAAAACATATATACCAAGTGTGGGTGTTATAGCCCGTATATTGTACGTTTGGAAATTCCAAAGTCGTCGTGGAAAGTTAGGGGCGAGACCATTTTTAAAAATTATTTTAATGTACAAGTTGGTTTTGAATATTATTTATGAACATTGGTGGTATGGAAATATTGAGAAAGGGTAAGGGTAAAGAGGAAAATTTGCAAATGGTTCATGGAAATATTGAAAAAGGCTAGGGGCAAAATGGTCATTTCACGGGTATTCAAGAATTCTTTTTGGAAAAAAAAAAAAGAAAGAAGAAAATAATTGGTCATCTTGTGGAAATTTGAAGTAAAGTCTAGAAAAAAAAAGAAAGGAAAAAGAAGAAGAAAAAGGAAAGAAAACTCTAGAAAATTTGGGGAAAGGCATGTGCCACTCACATGGCTATGGAAACTATATATATATATATATATATCTTTACATGTGTGGGAGAAGTCATCATTTATTCAAGAGAAAGAAGAGAGCAAAAAAAAAAAAAAAAAAAAAGAAGAAGAAACTTCAAGAGGCCATTCGGCCAAGAGAAGATTCAACAAAAACCTTGGAAAAATTTTCTTTAAAAATCATTTCCTACTAATTGAAGGGTCCCTAGCAAGTTGGAGTGTTCATTGGAACAAGAAAAATTCATATTCTTGTAAGTTGGAGGCTTAGCCGAGTGAAGGAGCAAGGTAAGAATTCATTCTTATTTTTTATGATATGGATGTTGTGCATGTTGTAGTGTGTGAAATGAGTGAAATTCATGAAGAACAAGAATATAGGGGTGTGGCCGTGCATGCTTAGGTGTGTGTAGGAATTATGTTTTAGTTATGTTATCTAGTGTTTGGTTGTTATCGTTACGGATGCTATGTTGATAATGGAAGTTGAGTGATTTTGGAGAGGTTGTAGCCGTGTGATGTGTGGTGTGTATAACCGTGTATATGTGTTGAATTGTGAAAGAAGGGTGAGCATGTTTTAGTTGGTGTATTGGTTGTTATGGTGTTATGAATTTTATGTGGTAAATAGAAGCTTAGCGAGTTAGTGAAGTTGTAGTAATTGGAGGCTTGTTTTGGAAGTATGTGTAAAATGAAAATAATGTTTTGGCAACATGGAAGATAATGGGGTTAATATGATGTTGTTAGTCTATAAATTATTAAGTTGCTATTGTTTTTATTGGAGTTAGAAGGTTTTGAAAGAAGTAGTAAATTGATTGAGTTGTTATAATGTACCTTGGATTGAAATTGGAAATTGTTAGTATGGTTGTGACATTATGATTGATAGTTTGGCCGGGTTGAATTCCCGGATTGTTGTTGGTTGAAATTGGCCAAGTTGAACTTGGTGGTATGGTGTATTTACAGGGGAAGTGCTGCCGAAATTTCGGTAGACAAGTGTCACTTTGAGATTTTACTTCTAGACACTTGAACTAACATTTGGTAAATATGACCAAATTGTAGATTCTGCGAAGTTGGAGCTTGAATTTGGAATAGCATAAGGAGCGAAAAGAGGTATGTAAGGCTTCACTTTCTTTCTTTGGCATGTCTTAGACGTAGTAGGCTTGAACACGTGCCTTGGGGACAATTCCTTTCCTAGAAATCCGAGATCGAAATTGACCATTATTCATTCAGTAAAATTGAATTAGAAATTGCGCAAAATGTTGGAAAGTTTCCTAGACATCTAGAACTTACACAAATAGGACCCGATTACCCTAAGATCCTCATAAGTGACGCCATAAATTGTAATATACGTAAATTTGATACGCCGCCTCATTTGACCCGAGGTGGACCCATTGGTCCCGGATTTTCCTCATTGTGCCATTTGACTTATTTTGAAGTAGAACCCGATGGAAACTTTTGATCCTTATTCCGTCGTCAATTGACAAGTTATGTAACTATGCTAACGAGGATATCTTTATGATGACAATGAAGATTCTAAGTATAAGAAAATGGCTATGACGCATATGTGAAGAATATGTACTTACCATGAATATGACTATGACATGCTACACTATGCTCTATGATCTCTTAATAATGATCTTCGTTGATAGTCTCATCTTAGAATAATTGTTCCTTCAAGGTGAGACAAAGCGACCCTGATTACTCCATAATGCAATCGGAGGTTACCGACCTTACGTCACTCCGATGGGTACATGACTTTCTTTGGGCTCCCCTGCATGCTTATATAATATGCACATGAATATGGGGACATGGGGGAAGGGACACATGGGGAATGGGAAGAGAAACATGTTTTATTGCCACACAGTCGTGGCTTATCATCCGGACGCGGGATGCCCGGACGCGGATTCATGGGCGAGCCGGGGTATTCGGCGCAATGTGGGCGAGCCGACGCTGTTCGGTGCTATGATACTACATGATACACTATGTTTTGACATGATATAACACGATGTGATATAAGTTCATTTCTCTACGCCTATGAAAAAGAAATGTTTTTTTTAAAAAGGAAAGACAAGCATGCATGGCATCTGGCCTGAAAGGGCATTCCTATGTACAGGTTACTTCCGTATCCCACTATATGCCTTATGATTTCATGATATGGTTATCCATACTTTATCTTTCGTTGTATTATTTTTCTCTATGCCTTGCATACTCGGTACTCTATTAAACGTCCCTTCGTGGACGCTGCATTTCGTGCGCGCAGTCGCAGGTAACGGATTTGATCCCTAGGAGTTTCCCCCGATTTTGGCATTTTGGCGACGCTCCGGTTGTTCAGAGCCTCGGTCCTTGGTACTACTTTTTTGCGTATATATTCGGGCACGGCACACCCGACCCATATATGTGTACTATGTTTAGAGGCTCGTAGAATGCTCGGTAGGCGTTTTGTACCTTTGGTGGTCCTCGTCGCAAATAGCGCGCTAGCAAAGTTTATTAGACTATGGTTATAATTATGCTTTTAATGTTAATGTGAAGAAAAAAAAATATGGTGTAGCTCATACGGCCCACTTAGTAACTAAGATGGAATGTCAGATAAGGGGTGCTCGATACAAGTATCGGGTACTCGTCGCGGCCCCTAGTTGGGTCGTGACAGTGGGCTCCGAATCGAGGGGAGCACTCCAAAGTAGCAGAATAGGTAGCCTAAACCGGAGAATCACCCAATCGAGCGTCTGTACCTGCGGGCATGAAACGCAGCCCCCGAAGAATAGGGGGTCGCACGAAAGAAGTGCGAGTATGTAAAGCGAGGAGGTACGGTAATTCAAATCATGACTGGAGTCGAAGATACGGAGAAACAAATACGTAAGTAACAGATCAAACCCGCGCGGAATGCAAATGTACGAATGCAAATAAAGTCATGCATAAGGCTCGGAACGTGGTCACCCCCCGACGCCGGTGCCACAACACATCATACTCCGTGTTTTCAAATCTCCGTACATCTCCGAACACATCATAACATCACACACATCAAATCATCGAATATATCAGATGCCATATCACATCATAACACCATAAACGGTAACCGGCCCTATGGCGAGGTCTCGGAAACCGTAACACATCATACTGCCGAATGTGTCATAAAGCGCACGATCACAAAACCGGCCCGGGTACCGGCGAACGAAGTCATAATAATTGGCACGAGCGGAGTAGTGCAGAAACCATATGCATATCAAAATTAAGTTCCAGGACTCGACACATAATTTCATATACGAACACATTAGGATCAGAAGGCTCAAAATGAGTATCGAGTTAATCGGAATTAATATACAAAAGTCGCGGACTTTTAAGTAGTCAATTTTTCGAAAAATGCATCGTAGGTCATTCTCGGAAAATTTAGTATCATTCATAGTAATGAGCGTTCAAACGATCTCATAGGACATTTCAAACGGACCTTAGAGTCATAGGCAAACACTTCCTTCTCATATCGTACGGAAATGAATCAAACAAATCAAATAAGGGAAGTCTCGGGACTTGCGGGCCCACCTCGGGTCAAGTTGAGGCGGCAGACATAAATTACAAACATTAGGCCCCCTAAGGTCATCCATAAGAGTTTCGGAGCGATTCAAATACATTTGCGAAAATTACAAAGGTTTAAGCATCCCTTTAACCAAATATAAGGATTATAGTTCAATTGCGGCATGAATGAATAGTATACCAAATCAAACTCGGATTTCTAAGAGCAGAATTATCCCCGAGGTTCCGATCTTAACCTAGTAGGACTAGGACATGCCAAAGAAGGAAAGGTAGGCTTTACATACCTTGGTTGCGCCTTATGCTCGCTTAAACTCAAATCCCGTTTGCTTCAGAATCTACAATTGGTCAAAGTTACCAAACATAAGTCACATGCCTTAGAAAGTTTATTCTTAGCCCTCATTTATCTACAAAAATTTGGGCAGCATCTTCCCTATAAATCCAACATCCCCGAGCATTAAACTAGGCTTAAATGACAACAACCAACCCAACAATAACATCAACAACATCAACAACACCAATAATCGCTACAAAACACATATTAACACAAATAGTCTTTCTTTCTACATAATGCATTAACTTCTACTCCAACTTCATACTTCCAAACTATTATCAACATTTTCATATTCATGCACTAACTCAAAACCATTCAAATGCAATTCGGAAGCATTTCACATTATTTTACAAAATATACAAAAATTCCATCAAACCATAATCCACCCAAAACCTCCAACCTTCAACATAAACATTCATAACACATTTTTATCTTCCAATTTCACTTACAACAATCACCATTTTGCATCTTACAACTTCATTTCCTCAATTACACAATTTATAATAAAATCACATACTTTCCGACAACAACTCAACAACAAATTTTTTCGTGCTAACTTGAACTAGAACTCTTTCATTTGCATTAAAAGGCCATTACAACATAATTGACACAATAAATAAGAATTTATTCATTCTTTTCCATCACCACACCACACGGCTACACACTCCCAACACATTATCTCCATGATTTTCACTCATTTCTCCACACTACAACATTCTCAAGCATGCATAACATAAAAAGGAAGGTTGATTCTTACCTTTTTCCAACCACCTTCTTTCTTGACTCAAGTTGCCCCTTGCAAGAATTGTTGTTTTTCTTGCTCTAATAATTATGCTATATTGAAAAGGACTCTTGAATTAGTAGAAATACTAGGAGAAATAATTTCTTTGGATCAAGATGGAAGAACTCCAATTTTTTTTTTCCTCTTCTCCTTGGCCGAATGGCATATATGTTGCTCTCCAAATTTTGTTCTTCTTGAAAGTTCTTGAATTATCATGAAAAATAAAAGTGGTCATCCTTTTTAAATACTTGAATTAAAAGTCCCACATGGGCTTGGGCCATGGAGCATGGCCGGCCACCCTTGCAAATTTGGGCCTCAATTTTTTTTTTTTTTAGCCCAATTACTTATGGATCATCTTTCGCAAATTCCCGAAACAAATTTTTAAAATTCCATCTTTGCCCTTAGGCCTTCTCCAATGTTCTCGTGTCAATATTTTCCATAAGTAACAACATACACACCACATAAAATCAAAACATGGCCTTATTCTTACAAATCACAATTATGTCCAAATTTCCCGAATGTGCAAAAACACGGGATATAACACGCAACATTTCTTTGTGTAATACTAACGACTTTTTGAAAAGAACTTAATATGACTACCCATTCGACCCCTGCGTATGATTATATATTTGTTTGTTGAGTTTGAAATGTTGATTCGTATACTTATGATTCCGATACGTGACTATGAGTTCTGAAGTTCGATTTGATATGTTCCCCAGGCTGGTATCCCAAGAAAATCGATTGACTATTGTGACTTATAAACGATGGTTCGTTTGATTAACCCATTAAGTCTTTGAAAATGTTTTAAACTGTATTTGGGTACTAACGATTCTGTGCGTGCGTTCTGTTGTTACATTTGCCGCTGGGTTCCTGGCCGCGGTAAGTGTATATGTGATATTACCGCTGGGTTCCTGGCCGCGGTATGTGTATAGTTAATATTACCGCTGGGTTCCTGGCCGCGGTGTGTGTATATGTGATATTACCGCTGGATTCCTGGCCGCGGTATGTGTGATATTGACCGCTGGATATTTGTCCGTGGTATGTGTGATATTGACCGCTGGATATTTGTCCGTGGTATGTGTGTATATGTGGTATGTGATGATATGATCTTATTTGCCGAACACTAGAGGGCCGGAACACGATATGTGTGAATGTGATTTTGACAGTCTGGATTATGATTAGTCGATTAATGTCAGCTCATATGATAAGTTATGATGTTGGTGTACTACGGTACGTATATGTATATGATACGTGTTTCGGGGTAAGCGTGTTGGCATTACGGCTATTATATTTATCTTACCGTACCTGTTCTATGACTTGCATGTTAAATGTCGGTATTTTTGGTGTATACGGTTAATATGCTCGCTTTCGATACTTCTTACTCCGGATATGACTTCGATTTTACGTATTCCATGATTTGCGTACTCGGTCATATTCCGTCGACCTCCTTTCTTCGGGGGCTCGCGTTTCATGCCGCCGTACGGACGCACAATTCGGTGATCCGCCAGTCTAGGACACCCTTTTCTGCCGTTTGGAGTGCTCCCCTTATTCCGGAGCTGACATATTGGGTATATACTCTTTCGATGTATATGTTTGTTCCGGGTACGGCGGGGCCACATGTCCCCGTCATATGATTGTTGTTACGTATTAGAGGTACGTAGACATAGATGTGGGTTATGTACGGTTTTTCGGACGCGTTGAGTAAGTTGCGTTTGGGCGGCCCATCCGCCGTGGCAGCCTTGTCGGCTGCGTGTATGTATGCTTTGCTACGTTATGTATATTATGATGGCACTTGCGTATCAGGCGATATATATGTTTGTATGCGTCAGTTTGGAACCACGTATGGTCTCTATGTCGGTATAGATTGTTTGCATGCTGATTGCGATTATTGAGTGCGTATTGGTGCCCAGCTCGGGCACCAGTCACGGCCTACGGGGTTGGGTCGTGACAGAAGTGGTATCGGAAACGCGATTTAAGTCCTCGGAATGTCTACGGACAGACCGTGTCTAGTAGAGTCTTGTTTATCGGTGTGTTGTGAACCACATCTATAAATAGGAGGCTACAGGACATTTAGGATGTTATCTTTCCTTCTGATCTTAGATCGTGCGATAGAGGGCGTGTTATCGGGATGACTACTCCCACGACGAATTGTTATAATTTCGGCGATGCCTCCAGGGAAGGCCACGGTTGCCCGAGAGGGCAAGTCTACGAGCGGAGTGAGACAAGGGCGGGAGCCGGATGACTACTAGGGCTCGTGCTCGGATTCGAGCCGGGGGATGTGCCTCCGAAGCGGCTAGTTCTGGCTTACGCCGCCGGTGTCGAGAGGGATTTGGAGCAAGCACGGGCGCGGCCACGTAGGGGCGGCTCCTTGCCGGCTCCGCGGCACCGATGCACATGCCTCCGGCCCCCCGGCCCGGGGTTGGGTGATGGGACCTGCGAGAGGCGGTCCGGTTATTGACTCGATTGGTAGCGAGGGCGAGGTCCGCGAACGGGGAGCGAGGGGACGATCGTATAGACGGCGCGATAGTCGGAAGGGCCGTGATTTTACGCTGTGGCCCGCGAGTTTTTCGGGTCAAAGCCCGCGAGAGGACCCTCGTGAGTTCATCCGACGGATACGGCGTACCACTGCGATTGATTAGTGCTTCGAGACGAGTCGGTTGAGATGGCGTCGTACGGTTGCACGATGTAGTGGCTAGTGGTATGAGTCGTGGATCTTTGTCCGGGCGAGGGCCCCTCCCGGCCCGTATGGGGCGAGTTTACGAGAGGCCTTGCGGCCCCGTTTTCTACCTCGGAGGTGGGCGGGCCGGGGGTAGACGGTTCTGCAAACGCGAAGCGAGAGGAGCGAGGAGCGTCCCGGGAGTATGGTTTGGAGTTTGATTCGGCGGCCGGATGTGCGCCCGCTTATGTAGCGATATGGGCGGCCCAGGATGCCTTAGGTACATTATGGGGCTGGATCAGCATTTGGTTGACAATTGCTTGGTGATGGCGGCCCAGACAGGTATGGATATTGCCTGTATACAGGCACACGCTCAGGGTATGGAAGATCGCCGCGAGAGGCACCGCCGGCTGACGGGGGATTATGGCCAGGACGCCCCAAGGGGCCGGATCTGGCGGCATATTCTAGGGGTCTCGAGAACGGAGGCGGCCTCGGCGGCGGCCCGAGCGGGTGTCCTTCCCGGCCCGCACGGTACATCCCCGGTTCACCGGGAGCCCGGATGATGTGGGGTGATGGGGGGGCGGTCGAGCTCGGGGCTTCGGGCTCGCGGTGGACGGAGGTTCCGACGGTTGAGGCCAACCCTACCCGATGTCCTCGGCGGGGACGCCATTCGGAGGGGACGTCGTCGTGCCACGGGTGCTTGCTTTGTGGCCGGCGGGGCCACTTGTGGGGTTGTCCCGCGGGGGCGGTCCGAGGTGGTGCGGCCCGGCTTGCGAGTCGATTCTTGCTTCTTCTTCACCTTCCGTAGCTATACGCCCGATGGGGCGGGGCACACCGACGCCAGCCGGCCGTGGGAGAGCGGTGGCGGAGCCTCCGGTTCGCGGTCCATCGAGCCGCCTATATGCATTGACCCGTGGACGAAGATCGGGGGAGGCGCCAGGGGACGCGGGTACGAGGTAATCTAGACTTTTAATTGGATATGCTAATTGATGTATGAATCGTATGTGATAGCGTGGAAAGAAACTCCCCGAACGGTTTGTAAGACCCATAAGATTAATTTAACATTCGAGGACGAATGTTCTAAAGGGGGGGATGATGTTATATCCTGTATTTCGTACATTGAGACAATCCGGATTAACTATGATGAGTTGGAGACAAAACCATTCCGGGATACAAAGTCGGGATTTTTGACCTTCGATTTTGTTTTAAGACATAACTTGTGCATGAATTTGTTGCATAGAAAAATTAGGAAAATTTGGGACCAAAAATGGAATAAATGGAAGTTGGAAATCATGCAAAAATGAGGCCTTTGGCCGTGTGGCCTTAAATGGTCCCACACACTTTTATGGACAATTTTAATTGGTCCAACACATGTATGGGCCAAGGACACTTGTGCAACTTATATAAGAGCACAAAGGATGAATACTAAGTCATCTTTTACCATTCCAAACACTTAGAAAAAAACAAGAAGTTGAAGAACAACTCCTCCAAGGCTCTCGGCCAAGAAGCAAAAAATCCAAGTCCAATTTGAGCCATTCCAAAATTATTTCTTTGATGCAAATCCACTAATTGGAGGTCCCTAAGTAACGTGGAAGAGTTGTTTGGGTCATCAAACCATCCGTTGTGTAGATCGCAAACCACTAGCCTATTTGTGAAGTTGAAGAAGAAAGGTGAGTTTTAATCTTGTTTTATGTGTTATGAATGGTTTATATGTGTTGTAGTATGCTAAAATGGAAGAAATTCATGATAGAAATCAAGTTGAAGTTGTGTAGGTGGTGTTTGGCCGAGTATGTGAATATTGTGTTGGAAGTAATGAATTAATGTTAGTTAGCATGTTTTGATTGTTGTAGTGTGAAGAAAAGAATGAAAATCATCTTTGTATATGTGTATGGGGTTGGCCGAATGGTCCTCCTTTGGTGTAGTTGGGAATGAACAAATCGTCGTTATTATTTTGGTTGTCGTCGTTATGGATTTTAGGATGAAAAATGTAAGTTTAAATGGCTCAAAGTGATGTTGTGTTGGTTGTGGGTTGATTTGGAAGTTAATGTGAATTTTATGTAATTTTTGTAGCTATGGAAATTGCATTGCTAACGTGGGGATTATTAGTGTAATTCATGAATTTGGAAGAGAAGAATGTGGATCATGTTGTTCTCGGGTTTGGGGGTGAAATGGAGAGTTGTTTGGATTGTTTGGAAAATTGTGTGAATTGTTTAAAGCGTTCTTGAATATTGGTTGAATGGGTTTTGATTATGAATCGAATGTATAAACGTTGATATCAATTTGAATGTAAGTAGTTGAAATGAGTATATTGGAATATTATGAATGTTGTCAAATGGTATAAAAGAGAGTTATTAATGCTATGTTGCCTTTCGGATTGGTTATTGATGTTGCTAGGTTGGTTGTTGATGTTGTTGTTATTGATTTGGCCGAGTTAAATTCTCGGGGTTGGCCTATTTACAGGGGAAATACTGCCCAAATTTTCGTAGAATTATGTGTTAGTTTGGAAATGAACTCTTAAATGCTTATAGTAGACATTGGCATTTATTGATGTTATGTAGACTTTGGGCAGCCCGAGACATAGGTTTGATTTGGACTAGCTTGAGTTTGAGCGAGCGTTGAGAGCATTCGAGGTATGTAAGGCTTACCTTTCCTTTTTTTTTTTTGGCATGTCTTAGATATGAGTAAGGTATGATATGTTATGAGCCTTGGGGGTAATTCTATTCGAAAAATCCGAACATGTTTATGATTCATATTCGCTTTGTGATGTTGGCATCCTTAATATGGTCAAGCTATGATCCGTATGTCCTTGATATGATTGGATTTGAAATGCTATGTACACGGTTGGTTCCAAAAGGATCATATGTCTTTTGTATGACTAAATTTCAAAAGTTGCATAAAAGTTGGTTTGTTAAAAAGGAGTTTTGTTCCTAAACGATTCCGAAAACTACGAACGCCCGTAACTTTCACAAACAGGACCGGATGGCCTTGATATGCTAAAAAATGATTCCATGATGTATGATGACTATGTTTTCCATAGGCGGGCCCGGCTCGGGTCGACACCCGTTCGTGGGTCCCGCGACTCTCCTTATGTATGTCTGACAATTTTTGAAAGGATATGATATGACTATTATTCCTATTTCAAGTACGATCAGTTTAATTATCTTTTGAATTTGTAATAATGATTCGACAACATAGGATGACTATGATTTTCATAGGCGGGCCCGGATTGGGTTGACGCCCAAGTCCGGGTCCGTAACTTTTCTTTTTATTACTACTAATGACTTTTTGAAAAGAACTTAATATGACTACCCATTCGACCCCTGCGTATGATTATATATTTGTTTGTTGAGTCTGAAATGTTGATTCGTATACTTATGATTCCGATACGTGACTATGAGTTCTGAAGTTCGATTTGATATGTTCCCGAGTGGTATCCGGAAGAAAATCTGATTTGACTACTGTTGTGACTTATAAACGATGGTTCGTTTGATTAACCCATTAAGTCTTTGAAAATGTTTTAAACTGTATTCGGGTACTCACGATTCTGTTCGTGCGTTCTGTTGTTACATTTGCCGCTGGGTTCCTGGCCGCGGTAAGTGTATATGTGATATTACCGCTGGGTTCCTGGCCGCGGTATGTGTATAGTTAATATTACCGCTGGGTTCCTGGCCGCGGTGTGTGTATATGTGATATTACCGCTGGGTTCCTGGCCGCGGTATGTGTGATATTGACTGCTGGATATTTGTCCGTGGTATGTGTGTATATGTGGTATGTGTTGATATGATCTTATTTGCCGAACACTAGAGGGCCGGAACACGATATGTGTGTATGTGATTTTGACGATGGATTATGATTAGTCGGTTAATGTCAGCTCATATGATAAGTTATGATGTTGGTGTACTACGGTACGTATATGTATGATCTGTGTTTCAGGGGTAAGCGTGTTGGCATTCTGGCTATTATATTTATCTTCTGTACCTCTGTTCTATGACTTGCATGTTAAATGTCAGTATTTTGGTATTCTGGTTAATATGCTCGCTTTCGATACTTCTTACTCCGGATATGACTTCGATTTCTGTATTCCATGCTTTGCATACTCAGTACATATTCCGTACTGACCCCCTTTCTTCGGGGGCTGCGTTTCATGCCCCGGTACGGACGCACGGTTCGGTGATCCGCCGATCTAGGACACCCACTACCGTTTGGAGTGCTCCCTTATTCGTGAGTCGACATTTTGATATATACTCTTCCGATGTATATGTTTGTTCCGGCACGGGGCGGGGCCTCGTCCCGTCATATGATTCGTTGTTGTATTAGAGGTCGCCAGGGACATAGATGTGGGTTATGTACGCTTTTTGTTCGGACGCGTTGAGTAAGTTGCGTTTGGGCGGCCATCACCGTGGTGTGCCTTGTCGGTCGCGTGTATGTATGCTTGATACATTATGTATATTATGATGGCCTTGCAAAGCCGTCAGGCAAGATATGTTTGTATGCGTCGGTTTGGAACCACGTATGGTCTCTATGTCGATAGATTGTTTGCGTGCGATTGCGGTTATTAGTGCGTATGGGTGCCACAGCTCGGGCACCAGTCACGGCCTACGGGGTTGGGTCGTGACGAGGATCGGAATTATCGCTGGTTCACTCGGTTCCTATAAGGTGTCGGGTGCCAATCACGCGTTACCAAGGGTGGGGTGTGACATTTAAAGGGTGAGAGAGCAATCTTTATTTCAGGCATGGTCTAAAATTCATTTTGAGACATGATTAAACTGAGAGAGAAGAAGGTGGAAGCCCAGAGTTCTTCACTAAGAGTTCTAAAAAGAGGATAGTGGGAGAGTTCAAGAGAGAAAGGGGAAAGGAGCCTTTTAGTTAAGAGAAATCAGTGATGAACCAATTATGATTGGCTGGGAGAGAAACTATCAAGTGCCTTTCATGATCTTCCTTACTCTTCGAATACACCAGAATGTTATCGATAAATACTATCACAAATGTTAAAAATGCCATTCATCAAATCTATAAAGCCAGCTGGGGCATTAGTAAGCCCGAAGGACATAACTAGAAACTCATAATGCCTATACCTGGTCTGGAAAGTTGTCTTAGGAATATCCTCTGACTGAATTTTTAACTGATGATAGCCCGATCTCAGATCAATTTTTGAAAACCAGAAGCCCCCTGGAGGTGATCAAATATATCATCAATACGAGGGATGGGGTATTTATTCCAGTTGGTGACTTTATTCGACTGACGGTGATCAATGGTTATCCGCATAGTCCCATCTTTCTTTTTCACGAATAGTACAGGAGCACCCTAAGGGGAGACACTCGGAGGAATACAACCCTTACTAAGAAGATCCTAAAACTGCTCTTTCAATTCTCTCAACTCAGCAAGCACCATCCGATATGGCAGAATAGAAATAGGGCGGGTCCCTAGCTCTAAGTCAATGCAAAAATCCATATCACTAGCTGGTGGCATAACTGGCAAGTCTGGGGGAAACACCTCCGCAAACCCACGTACTACAGGAACTAACTCAAGAGATGGACCGTCAACACCGGTATCACGAATATGTACCAAATAAGCCAAGCACCCCTATCCACTAATTTCTTTGCGCAAATAAAAGAAATGATTTTTTGCGGGGAGGGACTAAGGTTACCCTTCCACTCAAGCCGAGGACCCCTGGGCATAGCTAAAGTGATTGTCTTGGCATGACAGTCCAGGATTACATGATAAGGAGCTAGCCAACTCATACCCAGGATGATGTAAAAATCCACCATATCTAAAATCACTAAGTCAACCCATGTGCCATACCCCATAAGTGTGACAGTACAAGATCGAAAGACTATCAGCAACCACAAAATCTCCAACTGGAGTATATACATGTATAGGGGCGTCAAGTAAATCACAGACCATACCAAGACCTATAGAGAAATATGTAGACACATAAGAAAATATAGAAACTCAGTCAAACAATAAAGAAGCCATCCAGCGACAAGGCGAGATATTAATAAGCACCGTCGAGCCCTCGAGCCTCGGCCCTCCTATCGGGAAAGGTATAACAATGAACCCGTCCACTAATAGCTTGCGAACCATTGCGGTCAACCTGCCTTGTCTGGGCTCCGCCCCTGCCGGGCTGATATCCACCTCTACCAGTCTGGAACCCGCCTTTGTTAGGCAGGTTGCAATCTCTACTTGCTGTGTGACCGCCACGGCTAGACTAAGCGCGGTTACCCCCATAAGATCCTCCCCCTCTTACCTGATACTGGGGCTCTGGGAGCCTGAAACTGATTAGCCTAGCCACCTTTCCTAAATCTAGGATAATTTCTCTTAAAATGCCATGTATCACCATACTCGAAGTATCCGCGGTCTAGTGTTGGACCCTGAATAGAAACAGACGAAGCCGAATAACCACCATAGTCTGGAGCTCTTGCCTGCGAACCCCCTAGCTGACTGGAATAGTATTGACTGGCCCTTAATAGGACTCCAACTGTAGCCTGCATGGCTGACTGAACAGGGCGTCCCAAAAAGACCTGGGAACCCTGGCCCTGAGAGAAAGAGCCACTGAAACTACCACCTTTTCGGGCCTTCTTCTCGGCTTATCTATTATAACCATCCTTCCTCACACCCTCGATGGTCCTAACATGATCCACTACTTCCTGAAAGGAAGCACTTATTGCTACAAGCTGAAGAGCTGACAGTACGAAGAACAGTATTCAACCCCTTCACTCCTAACCCTCTCCTCCTCAGTACGCGTAAGCTGGAGGGTCTAGCGAGACAATAAATAGAAACAAGCCTCATAATCAGCCATAGAACAATTACCCTGCTCAATATTACTGAACTCATCACACCTGCGGTCCCTTAAAGTATGACGAACATACTTGTCTAAGAGCACCTTGTAAAACTCTATTGTGGCTTATTGTGCAGCCTTTTATTGTTATTGTTGGTGTGCCCATGTGTGGTACTGTTGAGATTGATTTTATTATTCACATTGAACTCATACATTGCACGCATTCTCATCCTTCATGATATACTGTTGATACGTTGATGATATACAAGGAAACACTGCTATGAGCTAGGCTCAATTGGATAAGAGTGACGTGAGGACCGATGTCCGATGTTTATCCCGGAATCAGGTATGAGTGCTGGTAGCGATTACCGAGGTCTTTGACGAAATCGTGAGGATTTGTACATGGACTTCGCGGGTCCCCCATGGGTTGTGCTGCCGAGATGTGATGTTCCATCATCGAAGTACATGTGTCTCGATGCATATGCATTGCATCCATATTTCATACATTATTGAATTGCATTGTACCTTTGGCTTCTTATGATATTCTTGTGATATAGTTGTGATATACGGATTTGGATTGGATGTACTAAGACTTGGCATAGTTGGGTTTAGATGCTATAACATAGGTGATGACTTGTACTTGGTTACTGGCTCGTGTTGACTTATCGCTTGTTGATTTATACGTTTATCTTACTTTATTGTCTTGATATATGTTAGCTAATCTTAGTTGGCCTATGATACCTACCGATGCGTGTTGTTTTGTACGGCTGCACTTTTGCATTATTTTATGAATGCGAGTATCGAATGGGATCGACATCTACCACTTCGTGGGCGAGAGTTTGAAGTGTTGGTTCGATCATTGGGATAAGCATGTGGACGCTTCGCTACCCGAAGACTCTTCTTCTATTATGTCTTACATTGCTATTCTGAGACATTATTTGAGACTATTAATGTATAATTATTACTTCCAGACTTATAGATTTTAGTTAGATGCTCTTGTATGACCAGCCCAGATACTGGGTGATTTTTGATTTACTTCTGCACTTATTATATATTTATATGTCAGACTTACGTTACTTTATCTTCTTTCGCTATTCATACTTTGTTTGTGAATGTTGGGTTAAGGGTTCGCCTACAGAGGTGGGATAGGTAGGTGCCCACGCGACTTTGTGAAATTGGGTCGTCACAAGTTGGTATCAGAGCCCTAGGTTACCCATTCTATAATACAAGAGTGTGTCTAGTAGAGTCTCGTGGATTGATACAATGAGTTCCGTACTTATCTGCGAGAGGCTATAACCCAATTAGGAAATTTCACTTTCTTTCATTCTTTCATGCTACTTTATTCTAATAAGTATCTGGAACAATTGAATTGGTATCTGACTCTTATCCCTTCTCTCACATATGGTGAGGACTCGAGCTACGATAGCCCGAGACCAGGTGTCGAAGCCTGCAGCTATAGTTGGCACCAGGGGATGAGAGACAGCTAGAGGAAGCAGTCGAGCTAGAGGCCACGGGGTTGCCCTAGCTAGAGGCAGGGCTCTTACAGTAGGGCAGCGTCGCGAGAGATCTCTATCTCCAGAGCCCGAGGTTCAGCAGGTTCGAGATTCGACCGTCGAGGATGATGAGGCTCCAGCACCGGTACACCTCTAGGACACTTTAGAGCAGATGATGCATGATACTATGGCTTATGTTCTACTCCATTTAGATGCCCAGCAGGCTGCTGCTGGTGTTACTAGGCTGTAGCTCCACGTACGGGCCATCTCGGGAGATGAGCTTAGACCCATGACAGGCCCTGTTATGACCTTAACTGATCAGGAGCTGGTTGGGAGATTCAGGAAGATGGAGCCACTGAGATTTGCTGGTATTTTTGGAGCGGATGCTTATGACTTTATATTGGACATGCATGAGTTGTTGTACCGGATAGGCATTATTGAGACCCACAGGGTCGATTATCTGTCATGCCAGTTTTGCAGAGAAGCGAAGACCTGGCGGAGGTACTACATTGCTTACAGACTAGAGGGTTCTCCTTCACTTACTTGGACACAGTTTTACTGGGCCTTCATTTAGAAGTATGTGCCCCAGGCTTTGAGAGAGGCACATAGAGATGATTTTCTCAACTTGCCGCAAAAGAGATTGTCCGTTGAGGCTTATGTGACTTGCTATTTGTATTTGGCCCGTTATTCAGCACCCCTGATTCCTACTGAGCCTAACAGGACTAGACAATTTGTTGGTGGGCTCTCTACTACTCTTCAGATTACATGCCTTCAGCTTGAGGCCATGGATGCTTCCCTTTAGTACATTGTTGAGCATGCTTTTTTAGTCAAGGCTGCGCTTTTGGAGGGGTTAGTGAGAAGAGACAGCAACAGTTTGGAGGTTATAGTGATTCTAGCTCGAGGGGCGTCGGACAATCTTCTAGGCAATATCATCCCTATTCCGGCCTAAATATGCACTCGGTGTGCGGCTTTCTCTTGGGCGATCAAACAAAGGGTGCAGCGAGAGCTCGTTTTATCGACCGATTAGCGAGGGAAATGCTCAGTGGGTTTTTTTAGTTTCGAGTTCATGACTGCGACTCCTAGGGGTTGCTTTTCGTGTGGACAGCCCGGTCATTTTGGTAGAAAGTGTCCACGACCCAGGCAGGGTCATCAGTTCCAGAAGACTCCAGCATCTTCATGTAGCCGATGTGGTGCTTCTCAGAGAGGCGGTGCTCAGTCAGGCCATGGTGGTCTTCAGATTTCTAGGGGTAGGTCCCAGGTCGGTAGAGATGGGTCCCAGAGTTTGAGAGGTGGATCACAATCTGGTCGTGGTGGGGCCTAGTGTTATTCATTCCTAGTTAGACCCGAGGCGAAGGCATCCGTCTTGTCATTGCGGTACCGTTTACGCCGACATAGAGCAACATACGTATTATCCTGGATCCCTTATTTATGTGTACGCATATCTCTTTGTTGGTTGGGATTTGACTTGTGATAGCATAGCGATACCTATTCATTCGTCTACTCCAGTCGGAGATTCTGTTATGGTTAATTGAGTTTATCAGTCGTGCTTGGTTACTTTTATGGTTAAGGGACATGGGTAGATTTGATGACACTTGATATGGTGGATTTCTATATTATTTTGGGTATGACCTGGCTTTCTCCTTATCATGCGATTTTGGACTGTGATGCCAAGACAACTACTTTAGCCATATCGGGCATTCCTAGACTTGAGTGAAGGGGTACTCCTAGCGCCGCTCTGAAGAAAATTATTTCCTTTCTCCAGGCCAAGAAATTAGTCAATAAGGGGTGTTTAGCTCATCTGGCTCATTTGTGTGACACTACTGTTGCATCTCCACTCCTTGAGTGCATTCCCATTATGAGCGAGTTCGGGAAGGTATTCCCGTCTGACCTGCCGGGTATGCCACCCAATCGCAATATTTCCTTTTGTATTGACTTAGATTTGGGCACTCGCCCAATTTCTATTCTGCCATATCAGATGACACCTGCCAAGTTGAGAGAGCTTAAGAAGCAGTTGCAGGAGTGATTGAGCAAGGGATTCCATAGATCGCGTGTCTCCCCTTGGGGTGCTCCTGTGTTATTTGTAAAGAAGAAAGATGGATCTATGAGGATGTGCATCGATTATCGCTAGTTGAACAAGGTTACTATTTGGAATAAATATCCTATTCCTCATATTGATGATTTATTTGACCAGCTTCAGGGTGCTTCAGTGTTCTCGAAGATTGACTTGCGTTCAGGCTACAATCAGCTGAAGATCAAGGTTGAGGATATTCCGAAGATAGCTTTTTGGATGAGATATGGACATTATGAGTTTCTAGTGATGTCATTTGGGCTTACCAATGCCCCAGCTACATTCATGACTTTGATGAATGGCATCTTTAGGCCATTCCTTGACTCCTTTGTGATTATGTTTATTGATGATATCTTGGTGTGTTCCAAGAGTAGAGAGGAGCATGAGAGCCATCTTCGCATTGTACCTGGGTTATTGGAGAACAATAGTTTGTTTGCTAAATTTTTGAAGTGTGAGTTTTGGTTGGAGTTTTGGCATTTTTGGGCCACATTGTGTCTAAGGACGGGATTATGGTTGATCCTCGGGGCGGGGGTGAGGGATTAGGCCGGACCACATTCTCTTGTGGCCCCGAGATTCGTAGTTTCGTGGGGTTGGCTAGTTACTACCATCGATTTGTGAACTGTTTTGCTTCTATTGCTTCGTCATTGACCGGATTGACCCAGAAGATGTTTCCTTCCAGTGTTTCGATGATTGTGAGGAGAGCTTTCAAAAAGCCAACTCTTTTGATTTTGCCGATTCTGGCATTACCGTAGAGGGGTAAGGACTTCTCGATCGATTGTGATGCTTCCCGTATGGATTTGGGTGTTGTCTTGATGCAGGAGGGTAGAGTCATAGCCTATGCTTCCCGTCAATTGAAGATCTATGAGAGGAATTACCCTCCCCATGATTTGGAGTTATTAGTGGTGGTCTTCTTTTTGAAGATTTGGAGGCATTACTTATATGGTGTCTATTGTGAGGTTTTCACCGATCACCATAGCCTTCAGCACGTGTCTACCCAGAGAGATCTTAATTTCAGGCAGCGCCGATGGATGGAGCTCCTGAAGGACTATGACATATCTATTCTTTATCATCCAGGGAAAGCCAATGTTGTTGCTGATGCCTTGTGTCGCAAGGCCACGAGTATGGGGAGTTTAGCCCGTTTGGTTGTTTCCAAGCGTCTATTGGCCAGGGAGGTTCAGACTCTGGCCAACAGTTTTGTTCCTCTTGATATTTCAGCCCCAGGAAGAGTGTTAGCTTGTGTAGAGGAGAAATCATCCTTGTTAGATCAGATCAGGACTCATCAGTTTGAGATGCTCAGTTGAGCAAGATTTAAGATAGGGTTCTGAGGGGTTAGGCCAAGGAGGCCATGATTGATTCTGAGGTTACTTTGAGGATTAAGGGACGCATGTACGTTCCTCTTGTTGGTGACTTGATTCATTTGATTTTAGTTAAGGCTTATAGCTCTCGATATTCCATTCATCAGGAGGCGACTAAGATGTATCGTGATTTGAGGCAGCACTATTGGTGGCACCGTATGAAGAGGGATATAGCCCATTTCGTGGCTAAGTGTGGTAATTTTCAGCAAGTTAAGTATGAGCACCAACGACCTGGTGGTGTACTTCAGAGGATGCCCATTCCCGAGTGGAAGTGGGAGAGGATTGCCATGGATTTCGTTCTGGGTCTTCCGAAGACCCTGGGTAAGTTTGATTCGATTTGGGTAATAGTTGATCGTGCTACATTCCGTATTTTCGTACGTCGGAAAGCGTGCGAGTCAAATGACACTACTAACGGACATGAGGTTATCCCCCAAGCTTATAGGTGTACGTCGGAAAGCGTGCGAGTCAAATGACACTACTAACGGACACGAGGTTATCCCCCAAGCTTATAGGTGGTTAAACTGATAGTACACATGTACCGTAAGGATTTGAAGTTAAACAAATCGAAGGAAATTAGTTTTGTTGAGGTTCGAAAATTATTTGACGAAATACGGTCCAAGCTATAGTATTCCGTATTTTTGGACTAGAAAAATTTAATCTTTCAATATGAGCAAATTTACCCGAGCCCGAAGGATTTGGTCATATTCAAGCATAAAAATCAAGAACTCGGTGTATAGAAAGAATGAAGTTCCGAAATAATTTAGGATTTAACAATTGTGGTGGCGGTGATTGAAAATAATATTTTATGTGTGGCAAATGAGGCTATGGACTATGTTATACTACATGATTATGATAATGAGCATATGAAGTGTATCAAAAATGATTTATTTAAGTAAATTGAGGTCAAGAAATTAATTATGCGTGTAATGGGGAATTGTATTGGAAAAACAAGAAATTAATTATACCATTGGATAGCTATTAGTGGACATGGTCCACGTGTTTTATTTAAATGAGTTGTAAGCCTACAGGGACGTACAGGCACATTGTTCTTTTGTCAATTAGTGATGACTAATTAAGAAAATGGGCCAGCCAAGATGACACGTGTAAAGGGCAAAACAATGCACTAAAGTCTCCTATCTTTTATGTTGGACTTTCATTTCTAGATACATATTCATATGCTGCAAATGGATGTTGAAGGCAGCAACTATTCTCCATAAGAGCAGCAACTTGTACGAATTGCAATGGAATATTTCCATTGCTGGAGGAAATTAGCATGACCGGATATCCTTAGCGGCAACACTGGTCAATTTTGTTACGCATTTAGCTCACCGTTTTAATCTCGTCATTCCGTTTATCGCGTTGTTGGATCCGAGCTTTCTTCGAAGTGAAGTAAGGTGGAAGAAGATTAAATCTTGGCATATAAGGTAAGAAATTCTCTCTCCTAGATGTATTTGAGTTACCCAAGTCGTATTTACGTCGCTAGATGAAATAAATACGAACATGCGAATAGAATTGTCATGTGATAGAGATGGAGTTGTGGGCTATTTTTCTTGTTGTAATTATGTGATATAAAGCGGAGATTTGTGGTAAATGATATCCTTATCATTTTGAGAATATTTTTAAGGTTAATAAGGAAACATACGAAAAGGTGCTATGGAGTATGCAGATTCTAATTCGAGCTTGTCGCTCGTTATAAAGTATTATGAAGTTGTTATGGTATGCATGTTGTGTTGTTGAGATTTATTTGTTGTTGGGATGTTGTGGCGATGTACCGAATTGAGCGATACTAATGATATAGGGGAGATGCTGCCCGTTACGTTTTAGAATTAAGTTATCAATTGATATATACGATACACGAAAGCCTTCTTAAATCATGTGCATATTCTTACGATTATAGGTTTGGCATATTAATTGTGGAAGTTCGTGGTTGGGCTGAGTTCTGGAATAACGTGAGGTATGTAAAGCCTATCCCTTTTTTCTTTTGGCATGTCCTAGATGTAAGTAAGATATGATATGAGCTTTGGGGTAATTCTATTCACAAGTTCCGAGCATGATTTATGATTCTTATTCACTTCTTGATGTTAGAACTCTCAGGATAGTCGAGCTATTGCCCTCGAGTCTTGTATATGATTTAGTAGTAAATGATGCATAAAGGTTCCTTGTTATATCCCGTGTTTTCGCGTATTCAAAAATTTTGAGACAAGTGTGACTTGTATGTTATAAGGTAATATTTTGATTTTAGTTATGATGTGTGTGACATTTATGAGAAATATTGATGTGGAGACATCGGAGAAGGCCAAGGGCAAAATCGAAATTTTGAAAATTAGTTTCGGGAATTACAAAACGAGAATTTTAAGTCATTGGGCTCAAAGAAAAAAAAAAGAAGAGAATTTTTGGCCCAAAATGAGGAGGGTGGCCGGCCAACATGGCCTTGGCCCAACCCCTCATTTTAAATAATTTCCCATGTGTTATAATTTATATAAGTGAGCTCTATCCATTAGAAATTTCAAGAAACATAAGAAGAGAAAGAACAAAGCAAGAAGAGCAATAAAAGAAGGGCATATTCGGCCCTAAGGTTGCCAAAATCACCCTCAAAAATCTTGCCTCTAAAATTTGAATTTTGTGATTTTCCTACTAAATTGAAGTTCCTCTACTACATGGTGCAATTGTTTGGGAAGAAAGAGTGCTTGTTTCTTCAATATGACAACTTGTTAAGTGAAGAAGTTGAAGAGAAAAAGGTAAGAATTCATTTCATATTATTATGTTATGAAGGTTTGTTTGTGTTGTAGTGTGTATAGAAAACGAGTAGAATTCATGAAAACATGAAAGTTTGCAAAGTGGGTATGGAATATGGTGCATGGCCGTGTATATATATAAATTGTATGCTTATGGTGGATTGAATTTATGTTGTATTCTAGTTGTGTGTAGGGTGGAATTTATATTGAGAATGAAAGTGGAACGAATTTGGTTGAAGTTGGAAATGTATAGGTTGGCCGTGTGATATAAGGAATGGAATGGGGACGAATTAAATTTTTAGTTAACATGGTAGTTGTGTCGTTATGACATTTATGGCGTAAGTGAAGTCTTAAACGATTCGAAATAGCGTTGAAATGGTATGTATGTCATTATGGGAAATTATGTGATTTTTGCATGAATTTATATAAAAATGCAAGTCGGCTCTAAATGTGAATTATGATTGTTGTTGACGAATTTGGGAAACGAGAATGTGTTATGAACGTTTATATGGAAGAATGGAGGTTTTGAATAAATTATGACTTCGGTGAGAATTTTGTATATTTTGCAAATATTTTGTATAATGATATGGAATGCTTTTGAATGACGTTGGAATGATTTTGATTAGTAAATGAGTATGAAAACATCGACATTGATTTGAAAATGCAAGTTAGATTGGGAGTGTTGTGTTATTTGGAAAATAAGACTATTTACGCTAGAATGCGTTTCTAGTCGATGGTTAATGTTAATTATGTTATTATTGGTTTGGTTGTTGTTGTTTTGGCCAAGTTTGAATTTCGGGGATGTTGTATGTGTAGGGGAGATGCTCGCCCAAATTTTTATAGACAAGTATTGGTTGAAATTGAAATTTCAAAGCCTTATGATTAACATTTGGTAATTGTGACCAAATTATAGATTTTGGCGAACTTGAGCCCTGATTTTGGAGACGTGTAGGAAGCAGAAAAGGTATGTAAAGTCCTTCCTTTCCTTCTTATGGCATGTCTTAGCTATATCAGGCTGGAGTCCGAGCCTCGGGAAAGGTTCTGTGCATCGAAATTTGAGTTTAATTCTGGTTACTATTCACTCAGCATAATTGAATTACTTTCTTTACATTTTGTTGGACAAATGTTTAAACTTCCATAACTTTACCAAACGAACCCGGATTGCTTTGAAACTTTCACAGATGCTCCCATAGGGTCTAATACTCGTAATATTACGTACGCCACCTCGACTTGACCCGAGGTGGGCCCGCTATTTCCGAATCTGCCCCTATTGTGTTACTAATTTGTTTTGAGCAATACTTAAAGGAAACCCGTAGTCGCTCCCTCAACAAGTAAACGATTGGTGTTTTCATTATTCCTTGAGCCTCATGGTATAGCTTGAAGCATAAGATGATCCTAGAAAGATTATTGTGATATAACCCATTGTGATATCTGTAAGATATACCCTATGATTATCGTGCGAATTCTCTTATATGATCCGGTAGTTGAGTTGTTCTAATTATTTCATCGAATCCATGATATATTTCGACATACCAAATCAGTCCTAAAAGTTTGTTTGCGGCGGTCCGTCTGGACATCCAAACGGCTCATACTACGATTATTGCCTTTCTTCTCTCTTAAGTGACTTATCACTCGCGCTAACTGATGAGACGTAATTTGGGATAATTCTGCTCCTTAGTTTGGAATTTGGTATGATTCATAGGCTCTCTCGGATACGAACAGTCCGGTACAAATATTCTGATATAAATACTCCGATACGGGTAGCCCGATATGAACGTTCGATACAAGTATTCTGATCTGATCATTCTGATATAAACACTTCCAATCCCGATATAAGTATGTCGATATGCATAATTTGAGATAGGTACCCCGACATAAGCGATCTGCCGTGAATATTCTGATATGGATATGCGGTTCGAAATAAGAAATATGTTATAAATAACCTAATGTAAATATTTGGTAAAGGTACTTTTACTATAAGTATTATAATATCGTACCTTGATGTAAGTATTCGACATAATTAACTCGATATAAACATTCCGAAAGGTATAGGATATGATGGTTATTTGTTGATGATTATTTGTCACTTGAACACGAATTGGTTTGCTGAGTTCCCAGGGTATTAAGAAATGAATTGTATATGTGTGATGTGATGATTTGTGTGTATGTCTGACCGGGCTCGGAGTGCCGTGGTATCTGTCCGCCTCCGGGTGCCGTATATATGTGATGATGTCATGATGTGTGATGGGATATTGGTTGTCTGTCCGTCCTGATACGATATCTGAAATAATTGTAAAAGTTTCTATACCAAAATGTCTTTGACTACCGAAGTTTGTTCCACTATGTCTGATACAAATGTAAGATTCCAAAAGTTCCGTTTGATTTGGTTCGTACTAATATTTGAAAACGCGTTCGGGAGCTACTCGATGGTCCGAGGGTCCCAGGGACAAAAACGCGTTTCGGGAGCTGCTCGATAGTCCGAGGGTCCCAAAGACAAAAACGCGCTCCGGAGCCGTCGATAGTCCGAGGGTCCCGGGGGCAATACGCGATCCGGGAGCGGCTCGACGTCCGAGGGTCCCGGAACCGCTTACGCTTAACGTTCGTTCGATATGCCGTTTGATATGATATGCTACGGCGTCCGGATAAATAAGTATTTTGGAATTTCGTATATCCTATGTGACTTGCGCCTGACATTCTGTTCGTCCTACACGATCTGTGTCTATCGGTATGATTTGTGTCCGAAAGGGGAGCATTCTGGCGCCTTGTGTTTTCGATTCTCCTTCTAACATATAACATAGGAATACGAGACTTGTGTACGAGAAGTAAGTAATTTAATACATGACTTTGGCATATACGGTTCGTGTCCGATAAACAAGTATTTTGGTATTCGGATAGTGTACTTACTACTTATACTTGTTTGTTACGATTATGATTAACGTTTTTTACGTATTTTATGCCTTCTATATCCCCGATCCTGTCTACGATTACGTCCGTTGATCCTCTCGTACCTACCATTACGATTAAAATTACGTCCGTCACGATTCCGCACTTCGAGTCCGATTATGGTCCCGTCTCGACATATTTCTATGCCTATGCATGCTTTTGATTTGCACTATTTATGATCCGAAAGTAAGCGTTTTGATACTCTGGATAAGGTACGTATTTTCTGTACTTCTGACTTCGACCACGATTCTGTAGATTAATCTCCTGCACCCCTAATCATGATAAGGCTCTGTCCGATATACTTTTGCACGCCTGATTTCGATTATGATTTGTTAGCCGTATTCACGTACATTTGGATTGGTTTATGATTCTATTACGATTTCGGCTTTACATACTCAAGTACATATTCCATCGACCCCCCCCGTTCTTCGGGGGTGCGTTTCATGCCACGCAGTACTCCCGAGTGAGCCGAAATTATTATAGAAGATGTTCCGGAAAGATGGCGAGCTCCATTCTCCCGAGGGGTCGCCAAGTCGAGTTTGTTTGTTATGAGTTCGGAGTTATGTTAGAGACTTTGCGGAACGGCCGTGGGTGTGTTTGTCAGTTGGTATGCGGCTCCGTCAGCCGATATGTCAGTCCGTATTTATGTAATGAAATTTTGTATGTTTACGAATTTGTTTGATTCGGAGGCTACGAAAAAAAAAAAAAAAAAATTCTGACGCATTTGCTATGTATTTTACTTTATTTGATTTAAATAGTTTGACAGAATCTTAGGTGTGTGGCAAGAGTCCGAGGGTTCGCTCGGCCCTAAATAAGGGTCGGGTGCCCATCACGTCCCTTGGAAATCGGGGGCGTGACAAAGTGGTATCGGAGCGGTGTCCGTCCGTGGGGTTGTCCGCAAAGTCGTGTCCGTAGAGTCTTGTTTATGGTGTGTAGCGCGCCACATCTATAAACGGAGGCTACGGGGCATCTAGGGATTGTTGACCTTCTTTCGTCTCAAATCGTGCGATAGGGCCAAGTCATAGGAAAGTGACGAAATGGAGAGGTCACCGGGTAAGTTTGGATGTATTTATTCACTACAAGCGAGAAAGTTCTGATGGTTGGAATATGATAAATAGCCGCATGTTCGGCAAGATATTGTTAATATTTGCTATGTACGTTACGGATAGTAGGAATAATAAGGATTTGTAAAGGTGATATAGAAGATCAAAAAGGGTAAAATGGTAATTGTACAAGAAGGGACGTGTTACGGAAATGTTTTGGAATCTGTAAGACTTCGACTAACCCCCATTATGTAATGAAGGTCATATGAGGAAGTGGACGCGATTATGGAGGCATTAAGGCCCTAATTTCCACCAAAGTTGTGAGGTTAAGCGTGCTCAGGAAGGAGCAATTTCAGGATGGGTGACCCCCTGGGAAGTACGCTGTAATTTTCATAAATGTGAATATAAAAGACAGATAGAAAATCAGGGGTAACCTAAAGGAAATCGAATGGTCCAAACGGTTAGAAACCCCAGATGGGCCGGTAAGTTAAGGCGAACTCAAATGCAAGGAACGAAGGAAGCGCAATACCTCTCCGGAATCAGGGTGAGTTTGAATAAGCGATTGGGAAATGTTTTGTAAGAAAATGGTAGTAAATGTATACGTATGCATATGACATCCTACGTATGACTGCATCGATCGGCGAGGGGCCCCGGCGCAATCGTTGTTGCGATATGCAAAAGACATTGGCTAAACGGGATTTATGAGGTAAACGCAAGATATGGTACAAATATTATAAAGTGGATTGATACTGACTCCATCATTAGTAAGGCTGGAAGGTCTTAGTACCTAAATATCTGGGAATAGAAAGAAGGCGAATACGTAAGGGGGCACAGTAAGGGTAACGTTTGGGGAAAATTTAGAAAGAAAGAAAGAGACCTCCCCGAAGTGTTATGAGACCCCATAAGGTCAACTGAACATTCGAGGACGAATGTTCTAAAGGGGGGGAGGATGTTATATCCCGTGTTTTCCCGTATTCAAAATTTTGAGACAAGTGTGACTTGTATGTTATAAGGTAATATTTTGATTTTAGTTATGATGTGTGTGACATTTATGAGAAATATTGATGTGGAGACATCGGAGAAGGCCAAGGGCAAAATCGAAATTTTGAAAATTAGTTTCGGGAATTACAAAACGAGAATTTTAAGTCATTGGGCTCAAAAAAAAAAAAAAAAGAGAATTTTTGGCCCAAAATGAGGAGGGTGGCCGGCCAACATGGCCTTGGCCCAACCCCTCATTTTAAATAATTTCCATGTGTTATAATTTATATAAGTGAGCTCTATCCATTAGAAATTTCAAGAAACATAAGAAGAGAAAGAACAAAGCAAGAAGAGCAATAAAAAAAAAGGGCATATTCGGCCCTAAGGTTGCCAAAATCACCCTCAAAAATCTTGCCTCTAAAATTTGAATTTTGTGATTTTCCTACTAAATTGAAGTTCCTCTACATGGTGCAATTGTTTGGGAAGAAAGAGTGCTTGTTTCTTCAATATGACAACTTGTTAAGTGAAGAAGTTGAAGAGAAAAAGGTAAGAATTCATTTCATATTATTATGTTATGAAGGTTTGTTTGTGTTGTAGTGTATAGAAACGAGTAGAATTCATGAAAACATGAAAGTTTGCAAAGTGGGTATGGAATATGGTGCATGGCCGTGTATATATATAAATTGTATGCTTATGGTGGATTGAATTTATGTTGTATTCTAGTTGTGTGTAGGGTGGAATTTATATTGAGAATGAAAGTGGAACGAATTTGGTTGAAGTTGGAAATGTATAGGTTGGCCGTGTGATATAAGGAATGGAATGGGGACGAATTAAATTTTTAGTTAACATGGTAGTTGTGTCGTTATGACATTTATGGCGTAAGTGAAGTCTTAAACGATTCGAAATAGCGTTGAAATGGTATGTATGTCATTATGGGAAATTATGTGATTTTTGCATGAATTTATATAAAAATGCAAGTGAGGCTCTAAATGTGAATTATGATTGTTGTTGACGAATTTGGGAAACGAGAATGTGTTATGAACGTTTATATGGAAGAATGGAGGTTTTGAATAAATTATGACTTCGGTGAGAATTTTGTATATTTTGCAAATATTTTGTATAATGATATGGAATGCTTTTGAATGATGTTGGAATGATTTTGATTAGTAAATGAGTATGAAAACATCGACATTGATTTGAAAATGCAAGTTAGATTGGGAGTGTTGTGTTATTTGGAAAATAAGACTATTTACGCTAGAATGCGTTTCTAGTCGATGGTTAATGTTAATTATGTTATTATTGGTTTGGTTGTTGTTGTTTTGGCCAAGTTTGAATTTCGGGGATGTTGTATGTGTAGGGGAGATGCTGCCCAAATTTTTATAGACAAGTATTGGTTGAAATTGAAATTTCAAAGCCTTATGATTAACATTTGGTAATTGTGACCAAATTATAGATTTTGGCGAACTTGAGCCCTGATTTTGGAGACGTGTAGGAATCAGAAAAGGTATGTAAAGTCCTTCCTTTCCTTCTTATGGCATGTCTTAGCTATATCAGGCTGGAGTCCGAGCCTCGGGAAAGGTTCTGTGCATCGAAATTTGAGTTTAATTCTGGTTACTATTCACTCAACATAATTGAATTACTTTCTTTACATTTTGTTGGACAAATGTTTAAACTTCCATAACTTTACCAAACGAACCCGGATTGCTTTGAAACTTTCACAGATGCTCCCATAGGGTCTAATACTCGTAAGATTCTGTACGCCACCTCGACTTGACCCGAGGTGGGCCCGCTATTTCCGAATCTGCCCCTATTGTGTTACTAATTTGTTTTGAGCAATACTTAAAGGAAACCTGTAGCTGCTCCCTCAACAAGTAAACGATTGGTGTTTTCATTATTCCTTGAGCCTCATGGTATAGCTTGAAGCATAAGATGATCCTAGAAAGATTATTGTGATATAACCCATTGTGATATCTGTAAGATATACCCTATGATTATCGTGCGAATTCTCTTATATGATCCGGTAGTTGAGTTGTTCTAATTATTTCATCGAATCCATGATATATTTCGACATACCAAATCAGTCCTAAAAGTTTGCTGCGGCGGTCCGTCTGGACATCCAAACGGCTCATACTACGATTATTGCCTTTCTTCTCTCTTAAGTGACTTATCACTCGCGCTAACTGATGAGACGTAATTTGGGATAATTCTGCTCCTTAGTTTGGAATTTGGTATGATTCATAGGCTCTCTCGGATACGAACGTCCGATACAAATATTCTGATATAAATACTCCGATACGGGTAGCCCGATATGAACGTTCGATACAAGTATTCTGATCTGATCATTCTGATATAAACACTTCCAATCCCGGTATAAGTATGTCGATATGCATAATTTGAGATAGGTACCCCGATATAAGCGATCTGTCGTGAATATTCTGATATGGATATGCGGTTCGAAATAAGAAATCTGTTATAAATAACCTAATGTAAATATTTGGTAAAGGTACTTTTACTATAAGTATTATAATATCAGTACCTTGATGTAAGTATTCTGACATAATTAACCTGATATAAACATTCCGAAAGGTATAGGATATGATGGTTATTTGTTGATGATTATTTGTCACTTGAACACGAATTGGTTTGCTGAGTTCCCACGATATTAAGAAATGAATTGTATATGTGTGATGTGATGATTTGTGTGTATGTCTGACCGGGCTCGGAGTGCCGTGGTATCTGTCCGCCTCCGGGCGCCGTATATATGTGATGATGTCATGATGTGTGATGGGATATTGGTTGTCTGTCCGTCCTGATACGATATCTGAAATAATTGTAAAAGTTTCTATACCAAAATGTCTTTGACTACCGAAGTTTGTTCCACTATGTCTGATACAAATGTAAGATTCCAAAAGTTCCGTTTGATTTGGTTCGTACTAATATTTGAAAACGCGTTCTGGAGCTACTCGATGGTCCGAGGGTCCCAGGGACAAAAACGCGTTTCGGGAGCTGCTCGATAGTCCGAGGGTCCCAAAGACAAAAACGCGCTCCGGGAGCTGCTCGATAGTCCGAGGGTCCCAGGGGCAATACGCGATCTGGGAGCTGCTCGACAGTCCGAGGGTCCCAGGAACCAGTTACGCTTTAACGTTCTGTTCTGATATGCCGTTTGATATGATATGCTACGGCGTCCGGATAAATAAGTATTTTGGAATTTCGTATATCCTGTGTGACTTGCGCCTGACATTCTGTTCGTCCTACACGATCTGTGTCTGTCGATATGATTTGTGTCCGAAAGGGGAGCATTCTGGCGCCTTGTGTTTTCGATTCTCCTTCTAACATATAACATAGGAATACGAGACTTGTGTCTGAGAAGTAAGTAATTTAATACATGACTTTGGCATATACGGTTCGTGTCCGATAAACAAGTATTTTGGTATTCTGGATAGTGTACTTACTACTTATACTGTTTGTTACGATTATGATTCTGTTTTCTGTATTTTATGACTTCTATATCCCCGATCCTGTCCGTTGATCCTCTGTACCTACCATTACAATTAAAATTCTCGTACGTCGCGGTTACGCACTTCGAGTCCGATTATGGTCCCGTCTCGACATATTTCTATGCCTATGCATGCTTTTGATTTGCACTATTTATGATCCGAAAGTAAGCGTTTTGATACTCGGATAAGGTACGTATTTTCTCGTACTTCGACTTCGACCACGATTACGTAGATTTAATCTCCCCGCACCCCCGATCATGATAAGGCTCGTCCGATATACTTCCGCACGCCCGATTTCGATTATGATTTGTTAGCGTATTCACGTACATTTGGATTGGTTTATCATTCTATTACGAAGATTTCTCGGCTTTACATACTCGCACATATTGTGCGACCCCCTATTCTTCGGGGGCGCGTTTCATGCCACGCAGTACTCCCACCGGGCCGAAATTATTATAGAAGATGTTCCGGCAAAGATGGCGAGCTCCATTCTCTCCGAGGGGTCGCCAAGTCGAGTTTGTTTGTTATGAGTTCTGGAGTTATGTTAGAGACTTTGCAGACAGCGTCGTGGGTGTGTTTGTCAGTTGGTATGCGGCTCCGTCAGCCGATATGTCAGTCCGTATTTATGTAATGAAATTTTGTATGTTTACGAATTTGTTTGATTCGGAGGCTACAAAAAAAAAAAAAAAAATCTGACGCATTTGCTATGTATTTTACTTTATTTGATTTAAATAGTTTGACAGAATCCTAGGTGTGTGGCAAGAGTCCGAGGGTTCGCCCTAAATAAGGGTCGGGTGCCCATCACGTCCCTTGGAAATTGGGGCGTGACATTCCTATTCCTAAAGGATTCTATAATGAATAATATCCTTAACTTTCATAAGCTGTCTCGTATTGATTTGATACATGTCTATGATCCCTGAGACTTTCCTTTATATAGTTCGTAATGACATTTAGAGAGAACTTAATATGGTTATCCTCCTGACAATCGAGAATTAATTATTCTACTTATCTATTGAGTCTCAAAAGATGATTTGGGTGCATATGGTTACTTACTACTCTGCTCGTGCATACTGTTACATCTTTCACTGAGTCCCGGGCCAGGACATGTTTTCGTGCACAGATCCAATGCATTATTCACCGAGTCCCTCACTAGAGGGTCGGGACACGTTATATGTATATGTATATGTATATGTATATGATGATATGATGACATGATGATATGATGATATGGGGATGGCGTCCAGGATGGCATATGATGACTTTATTCACCGAGTCCCTCACTAGAGGGCCGGGACACGTTATATGTACATGTATATGATGATTTTATTTACTGAGTCCCTCACTAGAGGGCCGGGACACGTTATATATGCATATGTACAGGATGATTATCTAATTATGTCACTAAGTCCCATAACGGGTTGGGTATGATATTGACACGTATTATTTATGTTCAAAGGTAAGCCTTGTGGTTTTTTGGTTATTGTACTAGTTTTCTACACTCCTTATTTCAGTATGATCTTGTTCACTATATTTCATGCTTTACATGCTCAGTACATATTCCGTACTGACCCCCCTTTCTTCGGGAGGGGGGGGAGGGGGGAGCTGCGTTTCATGCCCGCAGGTACAGATGCTCGTTTTGGTGATCCGCCAGCTTAGGATATCCATTCAGCTATCTTGGAGTGCTCCCTTGTTTCGGAGCCTAGCTTTTTGGTACAGATCCTTTTGTTGTATATATGTGTCTATCCAGGGGTGCGGCGGGGCCCTGTCCCGTCATATGATACTGTTGTTACTCTTAGAGGTCTGTAGACATATGTGTGGGTTTGTATATAGTGACTGTTCAGTTCTGTCTGTATGATTTATGTTTGGGACGTCCCCATTCGTAATGGCTGCCTTGTTGGCTTGCGTATATATATATGTTTTAGGATGTTGTGTGTAGTGGCAGCCTTGTCGGCTTGCGTAGATATAAACATATATGTTTTGGGAGTCGTGTGTTATGATAGCCTTGCCGGCTTATGTACTATGATATCTGTTGAAAGTTATAACTCCCCAGGAGACAGGTTGCTATGATACGTCTATATAATGCGACATTTTTGAGATGACGTCTTGCCTTTTTAATTATAAGTTCCTTATTATGCTAGTTGTGGATGATTGTAGTTAACAGGTGCATATGAGTGTCTAGCTCGGGCACTAGTCACGGCCTACGGGGTTGGGTCGTGACAGATCGGTTGACTAAGTCGGCTCATTTCTATCCAGTTTAGGTTTCTTATTCGGCGGAGAAGTTAGCCAAGCTGTACATTCGTGAAATTATGAGATAGCATGGGGTTCCTATTTCTATCATATCTGATCGGGTTACTATATTTACTTCCAATTTCTGGAGAGCTTTTCATGATGAGTTAGTACCCGAGTGGATCTTAGTACAACTTTCCACCCCCCGATCGATGGGAAATCTGAGCGGACCATTCAGGTGCTCGAGGATATGTTGAGAACTTACGTTATAGACTTTGGTGGTCATTGGGATCATTACTTGCCGTTGGCAGAGTTTGCGTATAACAACAATTATCACTCGAGTATCGGCGTGGCGCCTTTTGAGAATTTGCATGGTAGGAGATGTAGATATCTGGTTGGTTGGTTTGATGCATTTGAGGTTTGACTTTTGGCTGCCAATCTATTGAGAGAGTCTCTTAAGAGAGTGAGGGTCATTCAGGCTAAGTTGTTGGTCGCTCGCAGTCACCGTAAGATGTATGCGTGCACGAAGGTCCGAGATTTGGAGTTCACCGTTGGTGATCAGGTTCTATTGAAGATTTCAACCATGAAGGGTGTTATGAAATTTGGGAAAAGAGGTACGTTGAGTCTGAGGTATATTGGGCCGTTTGAGATTTTTGACCGTGTGGGCGATATTGCTTATGAGTTGGCCTTGCCACCAGGATTGGGGGTAGTTCATCAAGTTTTTCATGTGTCTATGCTAAAGAAGTATCATGCGGATGGTATTTATATTGTTCGTTGGGACTCGGCATTGTTTGATGAGAATTTGAATTATGAGGAGAAGCCTATTGCTATTTTTGATAGACGGGTTCGAAAGTTGAGGTCTAAGAAGATTGCATCTGTGAAGGTGCAATGGAAGCATCGTCTTGTTGAGGAGGCCACTTGGGAGACTGAGTCCGATATGCGTAGCCAATTTTCTCAGCTATTTGCCGATTCAGGTACTTTTTCATTCTTTTCCCTTCGTCGCTCGAGGACGAGCGATGGTTTAATTAGTATCTAATGTAACGACCTATTTGGTCGTTATAGTCTTTTCAGTACTTTTAACCCTTTCCCAAGCTTGTTTAGCTCACAGTTGAACCGAGGGGACCGTTGACACTCTTCCTGAGGTATTTAGATATGATTCGGGTGACTTTTTAAAAAATTTGGGCTTAAAACTTAAAAAGAGTTGACTCAAAGATTGACTTTTGGGTAAACAGACCTTTTTTTGGAAATCTATCGATTTCAAGAGGTCCGGATGGTCTTTTAGAACTTATGCGTTTATTCGATTCGGTTCCCAATGCACTCAGGTGCATTTCGATATTTGGATTGGGAGGTTGATGTTGAGGTATCGGGGTT
>NC_081342.1:42716624-42809802 GCF_029784015.1 Lycium ferocissimum | reverse complement strand
GCATTGTATTATAAAGAAGAACGAGTAGCGAACGCAGGGGGCCAGTGCGTGTTGTAGGATACGATGAACAGGAACGAGAAAGTACTAAAGGCGGACAATGAAGGAATGTTGTGATTTAGTAGAATGCTCGTACAATGGTTGTGATTTAGTAGAATGCTCGTACACTTTAGAAATAAAAGAAGTGAACTTCGAGGGTGAAAAGGTAAGGGGGGACATTGTAATATACTTTATTTAGAATCTGAAATTTCATTGATTTGTCTGCTTATCTTAGCGACTTTATATTGTGTTGCTTGAACTAATCTTGTCTACTCTTGCTATGCCCTTTTTGGGTGTAGATGTGTTGCAAGTATTAGCTGAAGTTTCGCCGTGTGGTTTTACCGGACATTCTCCTACAACCAGGCCTATCTCACTCCCGGCGGAGGCTGTGTCGTTTATTTTGTCTTCTTGTAATTAGGAGCTCTTGTACCTGTCTAGACTAGATTTTGGGAATTTCTTTTCAGTTTTATTGTACTTTAAAACAGAGTATGTACGAAGCTTTTACTTAAATTTTGTGAGTTTGCAAGATTGTTGTCGCAACTGTTTAAATGTTGGGTTAGTTAGTAAGGGTTCGCCTACTAGGTTATAATATGGTAGGTGCTCGGACGCCCCGTGGGTTGGGTCATGATAGTTGATATCAGAGCCTAGGTTACTGATCTCACAAGTACAAGAGCAAATGTGTAGTAGAGTCTTATGGAATGGTACAATAACGTCTGTACCCTTCCGCAAGAGGCTATAGGACATCTAAAAGTTTCTCTTAGTTCATTCTACCGTGCCACCCCATTATGCCATCTCCTAGTTGGATCCAATTGGTATCTGGATGATTCCAATTGGTATCTTGGCAGGCTAATTGGTATCTGTCGATTTCAATTGGTATCTCTTTATTTTGACTCAAGGAAGACCTTCTATAAGCAGGTGCGTTATTAATTGTGTGACCAAGTGAAAGCTCTGTAGTAATGTTGGTGTTGTAGACTGGGTACTAATCCTGGGAATATTAGCAAGTTATTATAGTTGTCATGCTCGTGGGTGTAAACCATGTTTTCACGTGCTAATCATTTAAGTAAACCCCTACGTGATCTGAGCTGAAGCACAATAAAAGATTCGGCCACTGGCACTATAGCACCGCTGTAGCGGTACGGGGATCGCTATAGCGGGCCCAGAATTTTTGCAAGGGCCACTATAGCGTCGTGCTCACTACCATAGCGGTACCGCTGCAGTGGTCTAGTGACCGCCGTAGCGGTGCCATCTGACCAGTAGCATTTTCTTCCTCCCCTGTTTTGCCAACCTATTTGTTTCATCAAATTGTCAAGGAAAAATCAGTTTCTAAAGCAACCACATTCATAAAAACATCCGCCCAACGAGGGCAATTGTCTTACGAGTGCCCTTAAAATGGGGCACCCGTATCAAAACAACAAAAACAAAGATTTTCCAAACATGCCAAAACACAACCAAAACAAACGTATTGTGTAAACATCAAAGCCCTACAAGGGCAAGTCCTAACCAAAGCTGATAAAAGGGGGGAGGATCTCTAAGCCACTCCTCGGCTAGTCGCCCCATCGCTACCATCCTCCGAGTCACTAGAGTTCTCGCTGCCAAGTCTGGACTCGCTGAGGAAAGAGAACTGGGAGGCATCTCTAGTAGTCACCTTTGGAGGCTTCACTTTCGAAACTAGGGCCTTCAAAAGACTCTTGACGCCCTTCCACATCTTCACAAACAGCTTGTCCCTAGCCGGGCTCTTTTTCTTCTCCTTGTTCAAGTCATCCGAGAGATCCACATGGGCTTGAGCTAAGGACCCATAGGCACCCTGCAAAGCATCCACAGCCTCTCCCATCTTGTTCTGGGTCTCCATATAGCCCTTCATCTACTCAGCAGTAAAATAGACAGTACTCGCAGCGCTGCTAGACGACCCGGCCTCCATGGAAGGTCGTACAAACCCCATCATGGCCGCCCTCATCACAGCCATATCTACCTCTATGCGCTCCAGAGTACTCGCGGTCTGTGACTGACTCCAGTCCTGTGACCCACCGCTGTCCTCGCTATCATCCGAGTCTGTCCTCTTCCTTTTGCCCCTACCCTATGATCCCTTGACCTTCGAGGGGTCAAAAGTGACATCGCACTCCACATAGCGGTCCCCATGCTCTATAGGCACCCCAGCATTACGGCAAAGATAGGTAATCAAGGAGGGAAACATCAAGCTCAGGCTAGCCTTGGCTATAAAACCCCGCCACTCTTCGATCAACTGCATACCAACATTCACGGGCACACCATCCAAGATGCAAGCCACCACAAGGGCTCGTGGATAAGTGACATCAGTAGTATTGCTTGAGGGGCAAACCCGTCGGGCAACGAGGTTTAACCACCTCCGGACCTCGAGAGTAAAGTGTCTGCTCTTTATAGCCAAATGTGAGACAACCCAAGTAGCCTTCTTCCTCTTTGATTCTCGTACCAACATCCTCACCAACCAGGGCCCGTTACCTTCAACGTCCTTGCCTCGAAGCTCGTCCTGTGGAGGGTTGGGCAGCCCATGAACAACATTGATGGCCTCAGCACCCACTTTTATGTTAACCCCTCGAATGGTAATATGCGGCTCAAGAACAGTCCAATCCATAGTAGGGAGCATAGCATAGAGCTCCCTGACCCAGTTACAATTGATATTCCCGAGCTCCTCGACTAACTGACCCCAACCAATGCGGTGTAGAGTTTGGTAGAATTTCGGGGCCAGCTCTTCAACCCAGTCCATAATGAAAGCCCATTTATGAAGCAAGCCCTTGGTTTGCTGTTCCATGTAACACCTTTTACAATTATGGTTAGGGAACTTGGCGTATGGGGGGGAGGGGAGCGGGTGCCTGTGGTCCTTGTTGTTGTTGTTGTTGGTCTGCCATAGTAAAGTAAGAGAGTTAGCCTGAAAAAGTGAAAAGCAAAGTTAAAATAGTGTGATGCAAAGGATTAGCGGTGATAGGCCATGCATGAAATATTAGAAAAACCTGAAAATCCAAATTTGCCTAAAGTAGCTCCGCTGTAGTGGTGGTACGACCGCTACAGCGAAGCCGCTATAGCGGTATGATAGTCGCTACAGCAGCCAAGGCGTCGCCATAGCGGTGCTTGGTCGCTGTAGCGGGCTCGCTATAGCGAGCAGGTCACCGCTATAGCGGCCACCTCCAACCCTGATGGACCGCTCCTAGTGACGGTCTCACCACTGGCCAGTACGCCGTAGCGACGCAGGAAGGACGCCGCAACGGTCCCTTCTCGATCCGAAAATTGCTACCCCCCAACCCTGTTCCAAACCCAAAATTTTCACCATAGTTTCCCCATTTTTGTCAAGGATCAAGTAGTATGATAGCATGCATGAGTTTTATGACCCTATTTCAACTACCATAGATACCAAAATTTTGAGCAAGAACACCAAAATTTGCACCACTACAAATCATCCTACCCCAACATAAAACTACCCCATATTTAGCAGATCTTCAGTATAAAGTGTTGCTAAGACTTTCTGAACGTGAATTAACCCTCCATGATCCAAGGAACTACCCTCCCCAAGGACCAAAAACCCCTTTTGGTCTAGAAAATTGAATTTCTTCCTAATCTAGCAAGTGAAACATGAAATTTTCGAAATAAAAAGCCATAGATAAGTTATAGGTCAGTAAAAGAGAACGCATACCTTGAAATGGTGAGAGATCTGCAAGTCTGGCAAGAGAAAAAAATGAACTTTAGGGTGTAGAGGAAACCCTTCCTTTTTCAGAATTTGGGGAAGTATGTTGGTAAATGGAAGAGGGTAGGGTGGTTATAAGGGAGTGGAGAGGGAAATGGGGGGTTCAAAAATGAATAAGGGGGGAGGAATTTAGTGGGCAGTGGAGAGGTTTTTCGGTTATCGGGGGCTAAGGGAAGTGGGAGGGGTGAACTGAATTCACCCCCCCCCCTTTATTTTCTTTTATTCTGCCCGATGACCGCTGCAGGCGGCACTTCGACCGCTACAGCGGTACCGCTATAGCGGTCCTCTGACTGCTATAGCGGTGGCAATGGGAATTTTGTTTTTGCTTTCGTTTTGTTTTGTCATTCATTCTTTCCCCTTGGTAATGGCTCAAAACCTTGTTTCTCAGGATGTATGACCCAGGGAGGTGACCCTTACCTCACCCCACCCCGTTTGGGGATGAACGGTAGTTTAATTGGTATCTGATGTAACGACCCGCCCGGTCGTTATTTAATATTTCGCGAAACCATGCCCAATCTAGGTCGAGGGTCATAAATAACAAGCTCCATGATGTGTTTTAAGGGTTTGGAGTGAGAAAAATCAATTTCGGAGAGAATTAGAAATTTCAGGCCAGGAAAAGACGCGGACCGCTATAGCGGTACCGCTATAGAGGCGTAGCGACCGCCGCAGCGGTCCACGCGGGGCAGTAGCACGATTTTTGCTACTTAGTCTATTTTTCTCTCCTTTTTCAACAAAATATTCTCAAGGGCTGCTCCTAGGGTTCCATATGAAAGAAAAACCCTTGACACCAAGAAAAAGAAACATTCCTAATTTCCTCCCCACTATTCCCTACGAATATTATCGCTCATGGATTCGGAGGAAGGCTAAGAAGATGAGCAATTCATGGAGAATCAAATAGCTAGTCGTCAAAGAGGTAGGTTATGGTTTACTTTAGTTAGACTTTGATTAGCGAATCGTATATACTTTTGGAGTTGATGGGAGAACGCATGATTAGGTTTTTGGACATGGAGTTTGGATGGACATACCTTTTAATGTGACTAAATTATTGTGTAAATGATGTCTAGGGTAATAATGAGTTATTATTAATAGAAAGTGTTGTTATCACTGTGGGGTTACTCCGTGTTTACTTTATGCAACCTTAGAAGGGGGTGAATTCTGTCTTAATGCCCGATTGTGTTGAATATTCATATGGTTGTTTTTCCTTGAAAATAAGAGATTTTATTGAAAGAATTATATTGAGTTATATTGAGAATTAGGTTGGCATGTAGCATCGTCGCATTGCACTGCATGGTTAGTGTGGGCATTGTGTTATCTGGCCTTGTGGCCGTTGATTTAAATACGTGAATTATATATATATATATATATATATATATATATATATATATATATAAGACCCAATGGCCACACGTGCCTAGTTGGGCACTCACGTACCTTAACCTAAATCAAAAATATTACAAATAAGCCGTAAATAATAAAACATAGATAAACTCTAAACGTACGCGAATCTCACGAAACATATACAGAACCCACACCACATGTCTACAGACCTCTACAGAACAAAAACATAATCATATGACGGGACAGGGCCCCGTCGTACCCAGAATAAATATGTACAAATGTAACAGAAAAGTCTATACCAACATATGGGCTCCGGACAAAGGAGCACTTCAACCAGCTGAGCTAACAACCTAGGCGGGCGAATCAGCAAACCAAATGTCTGTACCTGCGCGGCACGAAACGCAGCCCCCGAGGAAAGGGGTCGGACGGAAAATGTACCGAATATGTAAAGCGAGAAAATGTAATGAACAAAACTAAAATCGAACGGAATGTGCGGAAAACGAACGAGATGCATAGCTAATCAAAAATGCGTACCAGAAATCATACGTAATGCATGCAGAAAACATATGCAAAAGCCGGCCCCGCTATGGGACTCGGTGAACAGAGCAGAGGCGCTCCCTTCTGTCCCGCGCCAAAACACAACATACTTCAGAGTAGGGAATATCTCCGAAACAAATCATAACATACCAAGTGGCCACATCACATAACATAATCAGATATCAGAATATATGTACATGGCACATCATACTTCGGACCCATGTACATGTCATACCTGCCCCCTCACACCGAGGCACGGCGAACAATGCAGTGGAAAACGCTTGATAACAAATCCTGGCCCGGGCTCAGTGGGGGGAAACATTGAGGCATCCACGAGTGGAGTAGTGGGAAACTAATGCAATAAAAATACCATAAAAATTTCCAGAGACTCAATGAGGCATATCGAATAACAAATCAAAATAACGAAATCGGACGGAATCATAGTACGTACCTTTCGGACATCACGGCGGATTATCTCAACAGAACTTTCAGAGTCGAAGTACATATCAAAACATTTCATAGGGCTTGATAGAATGTTTAAAACGATTTTTGTTTAGTAATCAAAACATTTCTTGAAAGCCGCTCGAAGACAAATCGTAATACACAAAATAAAATCGGAAATAGTGGGCCCACCTCGGTCAATTGAGGTGGCGGTACTTAAATTACATATGTTAAACTCGTAATATCATTTACAAGGATTTTAGGACAATCGGAATGCATTTTACAAAAGTTTTAGAGATTTAAACAACTTTCTAACTATTTGCAAGATAATTTAGTTCAATTCAACCGAATGAAAAAGGGGCATTTTTGGACGCGGATTCCGAAGAGTAGAGTGCCCCCGAGGTCCAAAGTCAAGCCTAATACATCTAAGACGTGCCAAAGAAAGAAATGGGAGAGCTTTACATACCTTTCCGCTCTTCACGATTGCCAAAAATCAAATCCCGTTTCGTCGAAAATCCGCAAATGGTCATCTTTACCGGTTACTATTCATGCAAGCCGACATTTCAATCTTTGGTTTCTATTTGGCTACCGAAATTTCGGCAAAGCACTTCCCCTATACATATAGCACCCCCGAGTTTCAACTCGGCTCAAAACAATCACCAACAACCCAACAACAACATCAAAAGCATCGACAATTGCTACAAACACATTCCAACATAAATAGTCTTCCTTCTTTCATAATGTCACAACTTCTACTCCAACCTCATACTTCTAACTATTATCAATATTTTTCTATTCATACACTAACTCAAACCATTCAAATGCAAGTTGGAAGCATTTCACATTATTTCCATAATATATACACAAATTATACAAAATGCACAACTTTCCACCAAAACCATAATTCATCCAAATCTTCTAATCTTTAACATACGTATTCATAACATATTTCCATCTTCCAAATTCATCAACGATCATCATAATTCACACTCTAATATCTCAATTTCCATAATGTCATAAAATCATACAAATACGACATAAGTTCCTACATTCCGTTTCAATGCAAACTTTCATCATTTTACTTCCATTTACATTGCAAGGATCACAACGACACAATTACCATATTAAACAACATTAAGCCATTTCCATTTCATCACACCTAGTCCCACGGCCAACATGGAATTTTCAACTTCAACCCATTTTCGTTCTACTTTCATTTCCAATACAAATTCCACACTACTCACAACTATAATACAACATAAAATTCAACATAGCCATATTACATATATTCGGCCACATGTACACTTACACACCAACTTTGCAACCTTCCATATATCCACATATTCTACTCATTTACATACTCCACAACACAAATCAACCTTCATAACATAAATAATTGGAATGAAATCTTACCTTTTTCTCCAAACTTCTTCACTTCCTCAAGTGTTGAATTGAAGAAACCAATGCTTATTCTTCCAAACCAATGGTACCAAGTTGTAAAGAAACCTTGAATTGGTATGAAAACCACAAGAAAATAATTTTTGGAACAAAAATTCCCATAGTCAAATCTCTATGGGGTTGGCCGAATGGCCTCCCCTTTGCTTTCTCTTTTCTTTTGTTGTTCTTTCTTTCTTAATAAAAGATGAATACTCCTCTCCCTTATATATTCATCCTACTTGCATGCATGTGAGGGGCACATGCCCCTCTCTAGATTTTTCTTTCATTTTCCTTTCATTTCTAAAAGATGACTTATTATTTGGTTGTCATCTTTTCTCTCTTTCTTTTATTTTATTTCTTTTTGTCACATGGCCATTAAGGCCCTCTTAGGAATATTCTTGAACCCTTATGTGAAATTCCCATTTTGCCCCTCGACTTTTCTCAATATTACCGTTTTGCCCCAAGTCTTCCGCATTATTTCCATAACCCATTTTGCAAATTTCTCTTTCCGCCCTTAGCCTCTCCTAATATTTCCACATCTACATCTTCCATAGCCAACTTATGAACCAAACAAAATCAATACATTTCAATGTCCTTAACCTTCCTTAATATTTCCGCGTCAATATTTCCTTAAACATCCCATGCACACCAAGTAGAATCGTATTAGAACCTTAATTCCTACCATTCCGACTTGTTTCCAATTTTTCCGAATACGCATAAAATGCGAGGTATAACATCCTAAGGGCCTTCATCTTTAGAACATTTTCCTCGAATGTTCAATTGACCTTATAGGGGCTTCTTAACGGATATACGGGAGGTTTCCTTTCTCCAAACACAGACTTGAGCTTGACCAAAGCACTTGTAAGGGTCTTCATTGTCCAACAAGGAATCATTCTTCGCATCCCGTTAGCTTAGGCGGTCTTAAATCGATATACGGCGAACCGAGTCTTCGTCGGACAATTCCAAGATCAATCGGACGACGGGGCCGAACTATATTGGATAAATCCGAATCGAATCGAGGCGACGTACCGTAAGCACACGTACCCAAATCGAGTCGGCGCAGGTCGAGGTCGTTCGTAGTCGACGTACGGCGAACGTATGTCGGACAGATTCATGATCGGAGTCAATCGTACAGAGATGTATCAGACGGATTTGTAGTCCGAGTCGGATATATAAAGGATAGCAGATAGAAACATAGTTAGATTCGGAAGTACCAGGGTATAGTAGGCAGAGTTTCATCGAAGTCAGAGGCGCAGAAATATGGCATACGGAATCGCGTTCAGGGTCGGACTACCTTTACTACTACTGTAGAGGCCTAAGGAAATTTCCTTGTCACGTTGTACTCTTCATCTGATTACAAACTTGCTTTGCTCATTCCTCCACGATGATTTCCTACCTCGCCTGTCAGCTCCCTCGAAGGCTGTCCCTTATCCTTAATTCCTTCCAATGTTTCCATTTCTTTACTCTCAATACCTTTATTCAGTTGCCTTTCCCAATATCTTCATGCTAGAACTCCTCCAATCTCTGTTTGTAACAAATCGGAGTTAGTCTAGTCCGTAACATTTGTTCTCACCCTTCACTTCATCCCTTGTGTTCCGTTTTGTAATACCTTCCGTTAGTTGCAACATTTTGTCACTGAGACTCGCCTTTCGGTCAACGTAATCACCAGGGGAAAGTCCTACACATACCTTTATATATATATGCACACTCATTACCATTCTACTTACGAACATTTCCAATCACTTTTCCAAAATTTACTCTAAATCCCAAGTGATCCTACACTTTCTCCCTTGCACCCATTTCGTCCGTTTCGGTTTACGCGCTTCGTAAAGGTGCTAGCCGCTTCACACACTTCCGTTTCCTTTAGGTTACCTCAAATTTCCATTTATTTCTTATATTCTTCCCACTGCGGTCTTACCTCTACATTCATACTTGTCACAACTCTTTTTCCGTCCATATTCTTATCACAACCTTACTATCATTTCCTTAAACTGGAGCTTGTCATAATTCATCCCGTGTACTATAATTATTCTTAGGTCTATCTAACTTCTCATTTATCCCCTTAAATTTCAAGTTTACAAAATTTTTCAATTACTTCCCAGGGGGGTCACCCATCCTAAAATTGCTCCTCCCCTGAGCACGCTTAACTTCGCAACTTCGACGGATTCTAGTCCCTTAATGTCGGTATAATCACGTCCATTTCCACACACGACCTTTATTACATAACACGAGGCTAATCGAGGCCTTACAGATCCCGAGACATGTTCACAACACGTCCTTTCTTGTACAATTACTATTTTACCCTTCTTAAGCTTCGGTAGTCACCTTTGCAAATTCTTATTACTCGAAATCTGTACGCCGCAAATACCCATAATACCGTACAGAATATACAGCTTCGTATCCCACTCTCGCCACTCAGGATCTTCTGTTTCGGGTACGGAATAAATATATTCGGACTTACCTATGTGACCTCTCCCGTCACCACTTACCATTTTCCGCCGTATGTAAAACTTGCGCAAGGAATTTTTATTTCCTATGACTTGGCTCTATCGCACGATCTAAGACAGAAAGATGGTCAACAATTCCTAAATGCCCTGTAGCCTCCTGTTTATAAATGTGGCGCGCTTCACACCATAAACAGGACTCTACTAGACACGGTCTGTAGACATTCCGAGGACCTAACCGCTCGATACCACTTTTGTCACGACCCAACTCCGTAGGCCGCGACACGTGCCCTAGTTGGGCACTCATACGTACCTTAACCTAAATTAGCAAAGTATTAAAGACAAACGTAAATAATAATTTAACAAAAGACCAATGGGCATGCCGCACGAAGGCCGATAAGGCCGTCACAAAACATAGATAAACTCTAAACGTACGCAAATCTCACGAAACATATACGTAACCCACACCACATGTCTACGTACCTCTACAGAACAAAAACATAATCATATGACGGGACAGGGCCCCGTCGTACCCAGAATAAATATGTACAAATGTAACAGAAAAGTCTATACCAACATATGGGCTCCGGACAAAGGAGCACTTCAACCAGCTGAGCTAACAACCTAGGCGGGCGAATCAGCAAACCAAATGTCTGTACCTGCGCGGCACGAAACGCAGCCCCCGAGGAAAGGGTCGATACGGAAAATGTCGAATATGTAAAGCGAGAAAATGTAATGAACAAAACTAAAATCGAACGAGAATGTGCGGAAAACGAACGAGATGCATAGCTAATCAAAAATGCGTACCATAAATCATACGTAATGCATGCAGAAAACATATGCAAAAGCCGGCCCCGCTATGGGACTCGGTGAACGAGCGAGAGGCGCCCCTTCGTCCCGCGCCAAAACACAACATACTTCGTAGTAGGGAATATCTCCGAAACAAATCATAACATACCAAGTGGCCACATCACATAACATAATCGGATATCAAAATATATGTACATGGCACATCATACCGGACCCATGTACATGTATATACCGCCCCCTCACACCGAGGCACGGCGAACAATGCGGAGGAAAACGCTTGAGAACATATCCGGCCCGGGCTCGGTGGGGAAACATCGAGGCATCCACGAGTGGAGTAGTGAGAAACTAATGCAATAAAAATAACATATATATATATCCGGAGACTCGATGAGGCATATCAAATGACAAATCAATCAATGAAATCGGACGGAGTCATAGTACGTACCTTTCGGACATCACGGCGGATTATGTCGGAAGAACTTTCGAGTCAAAAGTACATATCAAAACATTTCATAGGACTTAAGAATATTTAAAATGATTTTTAGTAATTAGTAGTTAAAACATTTCTTTTAAAGCCGCTCGAAGACAAATCGTAAACACAAAAGAGGTAAAATCGGAAATAGTGGGCCCACCTCGGTCAATTGAGGTGGCGGGCGTAAATTACATATGTTAAACTCGTAATATCATTTACAAGGATTTTAGGACAATCGGAATGCATTTGTACAAAAGTTTTAGAGATTTAAACAATCTTTCTAGTCATTTCAAGATATTTAGTTCAATTCTACCGAATGAAAAGGGGCATTTTTGACGCGGATTCCGAAGAGTAGGATGTGTCCCCGAGGTCCAAAGTCAAGCCTAATACATCTAAGACGTGCCAAAGAAGAAATGGGAGAGCTTTACATACCTTTCCTGCTCTTCACGATTGCCAAAAATCAAATCCCGTTTCGTCGAAAATCTGCAAATGGTCATCTTTACCGGTTACTATTCATGCAAGCTGACATTTCAATCTTTGGTTTCTATTTGGCTACCGAAATTTCGGCAGCACTTCCCCTATACATATAGCACCCCCGAGTTTCAACTCGGCTCAAAACAATCACCAACAACCCAACAACAACATCAAAAGCATCGACAATTGCTACAAACACATTCCAACATAAATAGTCTTCCTTCTTTCATAATGTCACAACTTCTACTCCAACCTCATACTTCTAACTATTATCAATATTTTTCTATTCATACACTAACTCAAACCATTCAAATGCAAGTTGGAAGCATTTCACATTATTTCCATAATATATACACAAATTATACAAAATGCACAACTTTCCACCAAAACCATAATTCATCCAAATCTTCTAATCTTTAACATACGTATTCATAACATATTTCCATCTTCCAAATTCATCAACGATCATCATAATTCACACTCTAATATCTCAATTTCCATAATGTCATAAAATCATACAAATACGACATAAGTTCCTACATTCCGTTTCAATGCAAACTTTCATCATTTTACTTCCATTTACATTGCAAGGATCACAACGACACAATTACCATATTAAACAACATTAAGCCATTTCCATTTCATCACACCTAGTCCCACGGCCAACATGGAATTTTCAACTTCAACCCATTTTCGTTCTACTTTCATTTCCAATACAAATTCCACACTACTCACAACTATAATACAACATAAAATTCAACATAGCCATATTACATATATTCGGCCACATGTACACTTACACACCAACTTTGCAACCTTCCATATATCCACATATTCTACTCATTTACATACTCCACAACACAAATCAACCTTCATAACATAAATAATTGGAATGAAATCTTACCTTTTTCTCCAAACTTCTTCACTTCCTCAAGTGTTGAATTGAAGAAACCAATGCTTATTCTTCCAAACCAATGGTACCAAGTTGTAAAGAAACCTTGAATTGGTATGAAAACCACAAGAAAATAATTTTTGGAACAAAAATTCCCATAGTCAAATCTCTATGGGGTTGGCCGAATGGCCTCCCCTTTGCTTTCTCTTTTCTTTTGTTGTTCTTTCTTTCTTAATAAAAGATGAATACTCCTCTCCCTTATATATTCATCCTACTTGCATGCATGTGAGGGGCACATGCCCCTCTCTAGATTTTTCTTTCATTTTCCTTTCATTTCTAAAAGATGACTTATTATTTGGTTGTCATCTTTTCTCTCTTTCTTTTATTTTATTTCTTTTTGTCACATGGCCATTAAGGCCCTCTTAGGAATATTCTTGAACCCTTATGTGAAATTCCCATTTTGCCCCTCGACTTTTCTCAATATTACCGTTTTGCCCCAAGTCTTCCGCATTATTTCCATAACCCATTTTGCAAATTTCTCTTTCCGCCCTTAGCCTCTCCTACCTTAATTCCTATTTCCACATCGAGGTATAACAATATATATGCGATTTTCCATCGAGGTTCCCAACTCGGGTATGAACCAAACAAAATCAATGACTATTGAGCAAAGACACGTCCTTGAAAAGTGTGTTTGGGCCTTTGCATCACTTAATATTTGCACTACGTCCCATATTTCTATGTTATAAACATCCCATGCACTTGTGATTTAGTTAAAGTAGAATCATATGGTAATGTAGAACCGATAGTGATTAATTCCTAGTTGCATTGTATTATAGTAAGGAATGTGAGTAGGTGAACTACCGGACATTCTCCTACAGCCACGCCTATCTCACTCCCGGCGAAGGCTGTGTCGTTTATTTTGTCTTCTTGTAATTAGGAGCTCTTGTACCTGTCTAGACTAGATTCTGGGAATTTCTTTTCAGTTTTATTGTACTTTAAAACAGAGTCTGTATAAAGCTTTTACTTAAATTTTGTGATTTTGCAAGATTGTTGTCGCAACTGTTTAAATGTTGGGTTAGTTGGTAAGGGTTCGCCTACTAGGTTAGTAATATGGTAGATGCCCGCAAGCCCCGTGGGTTAGGTCGTGACAGTCAGATACCAATTTGAATCATCCAGGTACCAATTGGAATCAAGTAGCACGAAAGAAGAAAGAAAAGGGAATTTTCCTAGTGTCTGGTAGCCTCTCGAAGATAAGTAAAGGCGTCTCCGTACCGATCCACAAGACTCTACCGGACATGTCCTTGTACTACCAGATCGATGAACCTAAGCTCTGATACCAACTCTGTCCCGACCCGACCCGCCATGACTGGCACTCATGCTAACTCCTAGTAGGCGAACCAATACGCCTAACCATCTACTCATTCAAGTCCATTTTTATTTAGCCAAATCATAACAAAATAAACGCAAGATTAATCAAAAGTAGTCATGCCAATAAAACAATAATGTAAATGCAGAAGTCCTAACTATTACAACCCCAAAACTCGAAAGTCACTGTATAAGGACTCTAATCCAAAACATGTCTAGGGAATTCATACTGTCTGAAATAAATAACATCAATGTTTGGAATAAAAATAGACATTAGATAAAGGAAGATCTTCGGGCGGCCTGGCCTGGATTAAAGCTCACCCTCAATCTGTCAGTAAATGGCCTCAACGCTAAACGTGAGGTTAGGTATCAATCTCTGGATCACAATCTACACTCAAAAGAATGCAGCAAGGTAGTATTAGTACAAACACTATGTATCGGTAGATATCATAGGCCGACTAAGATTAGTATCATGCATGAATCATAAAATCAATAAAATAGACAGACCAATCAACAGCGCATAATCAAATAGCCAACACCAAGTCAATCAATGATATTAACAAATCAAGTCCACTAATGATACTAACAATCAAGTCAAGCAATGATCGTAATAATCAAATCAAGGAGAGCCAGCAATGAAATAAACCTTCCAACACATTCTCACTCACTCAGCCATTGATCACTCATGTACATATATGCTAATTGGTGTCTTTACCCAATAGTCATGACCTGTAGGGGACCCATGGTGTCCATGTACCACTCGTTCCGGAACAAACCTCAAACCACGAGCTCACAACTTGGCCACATCCTCACCCCCTGTCAAATGTGCCTTTTTATATCTAGGCGACATCCTCACCCCCGGTCGAATGTGCCTTTTAATATATATAAATATTTATTTTCACATCACTTTCAATGATCGATTATCAAGTAGCATCTCAATTGCATCAAGAAAATCATATTAACTTCTCACCACAATTGTCATCAAAATATTGATCACAACACATCGAATAATGGCATTAAGACCTCATTATCACTCAATCAATAACATATAGGAATTCCAATCATACATTGTTGACACCTAATTTTTGACCTCCCGTAATTTATTTTGATCACTCAGAGTCCCGGGATAATAAATAAATGAGCTGAGCATTTTAACAGCCTTAAATGCTTTTTATAAATTGTCCAGGTCAATATTTCTTCCTCAAAAAAGGTATTTTCATGCATCATATTTTTATTTATAAATTAATGAGTATTTTCAGGACATTTTATGAGATTTTGTTAAATTTAATTAATAAGAAAAAGAGAGAGCGGAAGGATTCTTATTTTATTATTTGAAATTGTTTTTAAAATATTTCTTCCGCTTTTATTTTATCTTTGAAGGTTTGAATGATTTAAATAATTTAATTAATTAACTATTTAATCCTTTTAACTCCTGATTTTATAAAATAAGCATAATTGCCATTAAATGTTTTAATTAAGCTAATTAATTAATTAATTAAGTTATAATTATTGTAAAATTGAGACTTTTATATAGATATATTTTCCTTTTGTTTTTTTGCCTTGGCCATAATTAATTTATTCAGTCCACAATTTAAAAGACATTAGTTTGTTTTGCAAAATCAGCCTGTTAATATTTAATTTAAATTAATAGGTTTAACCTAATTTCCAAAATTTGATTAAAAAGGCCATAATTAAAATAAATATGTTAGACCAGTTAATTAAGACCATTTTTAGGCCCATTGACAACTTAGCCTATTTCTTAAAATTATTTTAATAAAGTATTTGCGCCTAATTTTCCTCGTAATTTAAATTTTCTCTAATTTTAATTATTGATTTTTAGGGATTAGATATACCCAATGTATATATATATATATATATATATATATATATATATATATATATATATATGTAGTCACTTGGTTTATACATGAAATTAAGGCCCATTTTAGTTAAAATTCGGATTTGGACCGAGTCCAACCCAATAAGGCCAACCCGACCCAAATCCCTCCCAACATAAAAGCAAAGGCTTCACCTTTACCCCCCCACCCCCTCCTTAGCTTCATTTTCATGATTTTGGTAAGGGTTTGATAACCCTAAGCCGCAGCCTCACACGAGTCACACCCTCTCTCTCATCCTCTGTCAAAAACGCCATGTTTGGCAATGTTGCAGACGAGGACAGAGGTCACAAGACCTGGCCATGTCTGAAAAGGGCAACGCAATTAATACCACTGCCCTATTTCACTAAAACTCGATCGATTAAACCCCAAGCAAGGCACATTTTTTTCTTTTTCACCTTTTTGCCTATTTCTCAGTCAAACTACTGAGATCCTTAATTAATTTTTGTTGGTTTGCATCCTTGAACTCGAATTTTCATTTGTTGGTTTTAGTCTGTTAGGATCGACTCGAATAGATCCAAATCGGACCATCCATTGTCGATTCAGACTCATCGTAGCCGTTATTTCTTGAATTAAGGCAATATCTTGCAAAAAATTACAAGTCCCACATCGTGTAAGAGTTAGGGTTCCACATTTTTGGGGTTCTAAACCCTATGTCCCAAAGAAAAAGAGAGGAGAATAGGCACAAAACCCAGATTTAAGACTTGCATTTGAATTTGGGGTTATTAGTTCAAAAAATTTAGACTTGACCTTTAAGTTAAGTGATGTTAGAACCCGTATTTTTTTTGTACATTGGAATAATCCGGATTAATTATGGTAAGTTAAGGACAAAACTATTTTGGGATATAAAGTCGGAATTCTTGACCTTTGATTTTATTTTGAGATATAAGTTGTGCATGAATTTATTGGTATGGAAAAATTAGGAAAATTTGGGACCAAAAGTGATAAAATTGGAAGTGAAAATCATCCACTTTTTCCATGTTGGCCGTGTATAGTGGAGTGTGGTGCCCACACAATTTTGTGTCATCTTTTAATTGGGACAACACATTAATGTGGGCCAAGGGACAATAGTATAATTCATTTAAGTATTAAAAGATGACCACAATTTCATTCCACTTCATTCACCACACTTGAGCAAAAAAAAAAGTTGAAGACTCCCTCCATTGAAGGCTCTCGGCCAAGGGGCTGAAATTCCACTCCCATTTTTAGCTCTCCTAAAATTATTTCCTTGGTACAAACCCACTATATTGAGGTCCCTAAGTAGCGTGGAAGCATCGTTGGAGCGATCAATCCATTATTTTTCATCCTTGGGAAACCCTAGCCTATTGGAAGTTGAAGAGAAAAAGGTAAGCTTTGATCTTGTTTTTGTGTTGTGAAGGTTATATTCATGTTGTAGTATCTTATAATGGAGGAAAATCATGAAATATGAAATGTTGGAGGTAAGTTGTGTATGTGGAGCTTGAGCCGTGTAAATGGGTGATTGTTGTGTTGTGATTGAAATTATGAATTAATGCTTAGTTAGTTTATTATTGATCATTGTAAGGTGAAGAACAATTGAGAATCATCCATATATGTATATGTGTAGTGTTAATCGAAATGGGTCACATTATGTGACAATGAACGAATGAATGTCGCTTAATGTTTTAGTCGTCGTCGCTATGAATTCTATGTTGGAAATGATTGTCTAATGACTCAAATTGATGTTGTAGTTATGGTGGACTGATTTGGAGAGTATTGTACATTTAATGTAAATTGTATATTGATGAGAATAGCATTTTTAGAATGTGAATTGTGGATACAAATCATGATTTGAAAATGAAGAAAAAAATTAAAGGGCTGCTCTCGGTTTGGGGCTGTTTTCAGCCTAATTTGGAAAAAAATGTGGGTTGTCGAAAATGTTGTATGAATTGCTTAGAATGTCCTTAAATATTGTTGGTAGGGGTTTGGGTTAGTATGTGAATGTATAAGCGTCGATTTTGGCTTGAAGGTAAGTCGTTGGATTGAATTATGTAAGTTGTTGAATAATGGAAAAGAAAGCTATTGTTGTTATATTGCTTTCCGGATTGGTTGTTGATGTTGCTAGGTTGGTTATTGTCATTGTTGTTGATTGTTTTTGGCCGAGTTGAATTCTCGGGGTAGCCTATTTACAGGGGAAATGCTGCCCAAATTTCTGTAGAATTAAGGGCGAATTTGGAATGTAAGGCCTAAAAGTCATTAGCTAATGTTTGGCATTTTATGGCTTGTTTATAGATCGTGGGCAGCCCGAATCATAGGTTGGATTAGCTTGAGTTTGGATCATTTTGGAGAGCATTTGAGGTATGTAAAGTAACTTTTCTTTTTGGCATGCCTTAGTTAAAGTAGGCTATGATACGAGCCTTTAGGAAACTCTATTCTCGCAATCCGAGCTTGTCTATGATTCGCATGTGTTTCCTTGGTATTCTTGTGCTCATATGCCATAACATTGATCCTTATATCCTTGGAGTTCATAATTTGTAAAGATGTCATGAAAGCTGATTTTTGGTTTTAAAGCTTATTCTTTAGCGATTCCAAAAGTTCAAACGCTCATAACTTTCTTAAAAGCTCGGATTGCTTTGAAATTTTCGTAGGAGTTTGTATGATATAGAATGAGTATGTTTTTCATAGGTGGGCTCAGTTCGGGTCTATACTCGTCCGTGGGTCCCGCGACGCCCTTTTTTTGTGAATTCGATAACTTTGAAACAAAAAGTAATAATTATTATTCCGATTTCGAATATGACTATTTTACTTATCTTTTGGATTTATGATAATGATTTTATGCATATGATTACTCACTACTCCGCTCGTGCCTACTATGATATCGTTCACCGGCTTCCTGTCGGTTCGTTGTCGTGCGCATTATGATACATTCGGTGTTATCGTGATTATGGTTCACTGAGCTCCTCTCTCGAGGGCCGGGTTCCACTTATGTTTGGCGTTATGCTGTGTATGGCGATATGCTGTGTGTGATATGTGACGGAGATTCGGAGATTTGAAACCTTCTGGTGTTATGCTGTGTTATGGCGCCATCGACAGGCGGGCGACCATATTTCCTATGCCCTATGCATGACTTATATTTTGAAGTAACATTTTGATATTTTGGAAATGCATTTACTTTCTGTGCCTCTATTTCGATTGTGACTCAGATTTGTACATTATATTTTCTCGCTTTGCATACTCGCACATATTTCGCATCGACCCCCTTCCTTCGGGGGCCGCGTTTCATGCCCGCAGTACGTACGCACGTTGGTGATCCACCGGTTTAGGACACCTTCTTCGCTATTTGGAGTGCTCCTCTCATTCCGAGCTTATATTTTTGGTATATATTCGTCTGTTGCATTGTATATATTTGGTCATGGGTACGGCGGGGCCCTGTCCCGTCATATGATTCTGTCTGTCTGTTTAGAGGTCTGTGGACATGTTTGTGGGTTGTGCCTACTTTTGTACGGTTGCGTTTGGATATGTTGTGTTTGGGCGATTCCGTTCGTCGCGTGCCTTGTCGGCCACACATATGTATATATGTTGCTCGTTGGCCCCCGTGGCCTTTGTTGGTATTTTACGTGCGCAAGGTTATTTTGGATAGTCCGTACAACAAAGGAAACTCGCCGAAATTTTTTCTCGGAAATTCTATAAATTTGGAATACGCCTTGTCGCTCGTTATATACTTGGGTGTGTTTGATATAACTTGTGATAGCATTTGATAGGTGTGTTTGGGTGCCCAGATCGGGCACTAGTCACGGCCTACGGGGTTGGGTCGTGACAAGTCATTAGTTTAAAAGTTTTTTTTTTCATTGTATGGTGGCGGAGGAGGGAATTGGAAGCACAAAGGAAGCTTTTTAATCCATTTCTTGAGAAAGGCTGTCTTTAAAAAAGGTAGCACTTTAAGCTTGTTATTTGTTTTAATTATTTTGATATTTAGTCTTTGTTGTTAAGTGTTAAGTGTTAAGTGTTCTGGATACTGATGAGTAGTCTTATAAAATAATCTTACCTTTGTAGTATTTAAGTGAACTTGGGATACATCCCTTCTAATATGATGCCTTTACTAATTATGTGCTCAGTCTGATGTTTGGGTTGTTTGTTGAATTAAAGGACTTGGATTCATGTTAATCCTGTGCAAAATGTGTGAGAACTGTTACAAAACTGAAATGATCCATGTTGGATAAGTTTGAGGTCTGATGAGGGTCAACAGTTCACTATTAGTAATATGTTTGAATAAAGGGGATCTAAGCTAATTGGGAGGCTGTTAGAGGGAAGGGGTGGATTAACAATAAATCATTAGTTTGTTAATAATGGGTTAGGTTGACATTGCTTTATAAGACTAATTTTCTTCAATATTAAAGGGGGACTAAGTGAGGGGAGGGAAGATGGAATCACCTAAGTTAACTTGAGCCTTGTGTACACATTATCTGTTAATAGGGAAACCCTGCCTAAGAAACAAGCTAGTGAGTGATCTGAATCAATCTTTTAAAAGAGGCTAGGCCCTTGGAACTTGAGTAGAAATCTAAAATGCTTACCCTATAGCCTATTTGTAAAATAATTATCCTGTTGCCTTTGCACCGGCACATTGCATTTTGGGATCTGTTTTAATACAGACTGAGCCTTTGTTTTCTTTTTTTCTGAGAATCCAGTTATGGCAAAAGTCTTAAAGGTTTGATTAGGCAAAGTGTTTAGAAGATCACTATTAAGAATCAGGGTTAATCAAAGCCTATTTGATTACTTGTTTACATGAAATATCTCTGAATCTTGTTTGAAGGTTTTGAATGCCTTAAAATGAGAGTTGACACTGGTCCTACTTAATATGTGTGATTGACTTTGTAAGAGGGTGTGAGTCAAGTTGCTAACCTGAATTTATACATTAATCATAAAATTCCTGCATAGTTTTATCTGGAATAAAACTGGTTCAACATTCAAAATGGAGGTCTGCCTATTGTCTTCCTCTTGAAATATTTGAGTTTTGGTCTAAGTTTTAATACTTTGTCCATGTGTTTAAGTTATCATTACTTGACTGACTGTTTTATATATACTTCTATAACTTGGTCAAATAGAGTTTATAATATGGTAGGACCTGTAGAGTGTTTAGACTAGCTTGTGATGGTTCTGTGAAAGATAAATAACTTTAGGAACCTACAAGTGACAAATTGACCCAACCATGCTATGACCCTGTATGAATTCGGTTAGGCCTTAGTGGTAAGAAATGATTCTAGTCCTAACCTAAGTGGTCCTATCTGCTTATGTGTACATGCATTTGAACTTGCTTGAATACTTAGTTGTGAACCTCCTAAGTCACAGAGTCCATATGATCATAAGGGACTGAGAGTAAGCTAAAATCACATGGCCTTGAAGAGCCTTTTTTTTTTTAAAAGGTGTCCTGAGAGAGGATTAAGGGAGAACCAAGCATTGCTTGGTTCACAACACCTTTCCTCCATATAAAGGATACCATGGTGCTTCTGCAGCCCATGGGGTGCATGCTTACTGCACAAATGCCTTATGATCATAAAGATTCTAGCTTTGGACTAAAGATCATAGATTGGAATCAGGGATACATAGATGAATAATTTACTAGGACTGAGTATGAAATTTAGGTGTGTTCATTTCGCTGAGTCAAAAACAAAGGGAGCGAGTTTAGAGTTTCAAATCATGAATGAAATTTGAGTAGTAGATGTGTAAGAATTGAGTCACTAAAGACCACTAGAACTCTGTAAAATCCCTCCCTCAAAGGTTTTATCAAAAGGCATGGTTGTTTTCCTTTGCATTTTCTCCTAAGTTACATTTTTGTACAAATCCTGCATATCCTTGTCATGTATTGTTGTCACTGCATTAAGCTTAACTGGAATTTGAAGAATAAGCTTATACCATCTCATGTACCTAAACCTGTTGACATCTTGACCTGTCTATACATTGCACCTGTTTGGGTTCAAATTGCTATTTGCTTTCTCTGCACACTGTAGTGACATGTATATGTGTATACAAGCACAGCTAAGTCTTGTTCTGCCCATAAGTGTTTGCTTGCTTATGTCAGGAGCTTTGTAGTTTATGTATCTCAATCTTGATTGACATGTTAATCATTTCTCTCTACTATGAGCACCATGGTGTCAAATGTCTAATTGTGTAGCTTATTTGATCCTAAGCAATGGTTTAATTAGTCTTATCTAAATTCGATATCTGTATGATATAGGAATCCTCTTTGGTATAAGTAGAGGGTAAAAATCGTCTCAAATAAATAAAAAATGAGTTGTAGAACATGTGTTAAGGCTGGATATACGGAGAATATACATTAGGTCTTCTGGACAGGGAGGTATACAGTTAATATACATCTAAGATATATGTGATATACACATCATGATGTGTATATCTTGGGGTATATCATGCACATGGGTGGAATAGGTTAGCAATATATTAAGTCCTACATATCTATATATAATATAAAGCTAGGCATAGACAAGGTGATGTGGCACCTCTCTATGGCCTAGAATCATATTTATCTTTTTTCTTCTTTTTTGGCTTTTAAACTCATTTTTCGAGCTAAAAAATAATAATTATTCAATTACTTTTCCGTTTCTATATACCCCTAAGGTTCCTTCCACCATTAAACCCCATTAAATAATGTCAATTATTTCCCTTCTTTTGTGTAGCCACGTTCCCTCCCCACTAATAATCATTAATTCAATCTGTTTAATTTTGGATAAATAGAATTGTGTCCAAAGAAAACTGAAAGATGCATATCTACATATATAGAAAAATATTTCCTGGGAAGAAGTTGGTCAACAAACTATGCCTTGGATTGGTTTTTTTCACTCTGGAAAGTAGGATTCACCTAAGGTCAGAATTTACATGTATATCAGTTAGCTCCAATGTCATATACATCAAAGTTAAGATAACTGTCACACTTGATTTTCCTATCTTTCCAACTTGCTATCAGTTATGTCTTTTGTATCTCCTAATATTTTGACATTTCATTTCGCTCTTGCATAATACAATGCAAGGGAAAGATATATGAAGATGATAAATCTAACTACAGAACAAACTTCGCAGTGCAATAAGCAAGTGTACTTTTATTCAATTTGGAATGTACATCTCATTTGATTCATTGTTCTGTTGCAATCGCAATATTGATGATAACTTTCAATTTAATACTCGAGTAATTTTTTGAGAGTTCTATGTTATTTCTAAAGATGTCAAATTTCCGTTCGAAGCAAGGTGATATACGACATATATAATATATAAATGGTGGGAACAGCATCGAAAGTCGTAATATTCCACTGCTTCATGGTACTCAATAAGTTTATAACTTGATATTTGTTTGAACTTTAATGTTTGGTTAATTTGCACATTGTGTGTGTATATATATATGTGCCAAGAAACACAATTATCTTTTTTTATCATTTTTTCTATATTAAAAAGATTCAAAAGTCACTCATTTATTATATTAAATGTGCTAGGTTAAAAAACTGAAAATTCAACTCTTTTTATAATGCTGAAAACTCTAGAGTCTTTACCTAATAATTAAAACCCAAATAACCGAGAAGGAATTTTAGCAAAAGCCAAAAAATGAGTTTCAATCCATTGAACGGTAAGGTAGATGATATAGCATGACCTCTTCTTCATGTTCTGCAAACAATGGCTCCACATAGGTCTTTCAAATCTACTTCTCATGCCTAGTATTTGTTGGCTTCTTCATACAAAAGGAGAGCTTATCCCTCTCAGGTGCGAAAATTGCTTTTTCCAGTTAGAAATATGTCATCACAGGCAATTGCTTTTTTCGTTAAAAATATGTCATCAAATGCAGGTGTGATTGGTTTGTCTAATTAATCAGTATATTCCAAACAATTCCTTCATTTATACTGCTTATTATAAATATTGCTTATTTTCCTCTACATTCAAAACTGTTAAACACCTATTAAATTCTATTGAGCTGATTATTACGTCGAATTAAGTTTCTCCAATCAACCATTTCCTTCTTTTCAAATTTCTAATGTTCTCTATTAAAAATGAATAATGAGTGTGTCAATTCCTATGCCTCATCATATTCATTAGTATATATACATATACGCTATATATACAGAGCAACAAAAAACACCATCTACACTATGGCGTCTGTTGGTGCAGGTTTGACTAGGGAGACCCAACGGAGACCATGAAAGCTCGGAAAAAATGTACTTTGAACAATTAGGTGGAATCTTAGAGGGCGTCAGACATCACGGGTAAAGCACCAAAAGAATTCAATGTCATCATCCTATATATATTTACTATAGTTGTAAAGCTAAGCGGCTAAACGAGCACCATTTGTCACTGTTAGATTTCTTAAAGATGGTATAGAGTTGTTTTATTTTTTTAATTAGATAGTGATATTATAAATAATGAAGATACTGAAAGTGAGGAAGCGCGGTTTTATCACGATCAACGTAGACATTGAAAGTGAGAAGAAAAAACGAGCTTATTTGAGGTAGGCAGATTTGAGGGAGACATTATGGCATAGAAAAGTTAAGAAGAAAAAAGGAAAATGTAAATGAAATAGTAGACAATAGAAAATGTTCTCTTTCTTTTATCTCCTTTTGAAATATGCTTATGAAAAATAGTGTGCATTAACATTTTACATATTTGTGATTTAATAAATTATATAATATATCATTGATTATCATATGCATATACATAAAAATCTCATCTATTCTATCTTTAATAAATTTATAATAATATAAATTATAAATCTAATAATTAGTGTCATTTATAACCGCGCGAAGCGCGGGCTACTTCACTAGTTAAGTAAATAAAAAGGGAGGGAAATCCTATTAAGCCTCAATCTCAACCCAGTGTCCATCTTAGAGTCATAGATGGGCCTAGCCCAATTCAAGTCCAGTAAAGAATAGCCCAACTTTTAAAAGAAAATCTGAGATAGGGAAGGGGACTCGGGCATTTCTTATATTTGGTTTTGGGCCGCGAAGGCCCAATCTTATAGCATATGTACTTATGTGTGTGATAAGTTCAGTAAATTGAAAACTAACCGGGTCCCTCTTCTTTTTTCTCCTCTCCACTGCATGCCATTTGGGCCGAGGCCAAATTAAACCTGTCGGGCTAAGGTCCAACAAGTCAATTCTTTCAAAATAAAGAACTCTGGGTCGATGTAAGGGAAGCTAATTGTTATACCCCGCGCTTTCAGAGCATAAGTATGACATGTACCTCATCGTAGTAATAGTGTGTCGGAGACGTCCCCTGAGGTTTTGAAAGGCAAACCATGAAAAGTACGTAACAACGAAGAAAAAGGGTGAATTACGACCTCGTAAGTCGTAATTGGGAAAGAGTATTTTGAAACACCAGAACATGCCCATTATTAGTATAATAAATGACAAATATCATGTATGGAGAGTTTCGAAATATTTCGAGATCGAGTAGAGTGAAGAAAATAAGTTCGACGAAAATTTGGGAAATCTTTGGGTGAATTTTTAGTCAACTTTGGAGGCGCATATCTCATAGTATATGTGGAGTTTTAAGGTGTTTTAAAATCCTAAAATGAAGTTCGTCGAGTCTAGTTTGTAATGCAACAAACCGTTCATTGATAAGACATCGGAGTAGAGAATTATAGACGTTACAAACCGAGCGTCGACGCAGAAACAGCATTCTGCTGATGCAGCTACAAAGATTTTACGATGCCGCTACGATCGTAGCTATAGTGAAACCGACTTTGGCATTTTTTTAAAAAGGGACAGACACCTCATTTTTTTTCAGCCAAAAAGTTCCAGAAAAGTCAGCACAAAAAAAAGGGAGCAAAGTCACAAAAAAGTGAAATTTCAAGTAACGAAGTACCAATCGAAGTCCGGGCAACGCATAGTCACGAATATAATTTCATTTGGAGTTAGAGGAGCATGGGAACAAGAAAATGTTGATGATTTTGCTACTTTCATAAAAGCAAGGTATGAATCTTCAAATCCTCTCTTTATTAAGTGTGATTAAGGAATAAATGCAAGAATAGAGTTATAGTTTGTTGTGTTGATGTTGTTGGATTATGGATTGAGGGTTGAAGAGAAATTTGGATGGAAATACATATATTTATCTTGTAGGATGTTGAGAATGTTGTTATTGATGTTGTTAGTATAAATTTCGACTTCTTTACGGAAATAAAGTTATTAAATTAGTTGTATTCCAAGTTGGTTGGTTGGGAAATTTAGAAAACGATGTGTGAAATTTGTTTTATGGCATATGTTGGTGTTAGAAATAATGTTATTACTATTGGTTTTGTTGTTGATGTTATTGGTTGTTGAATTGGAATTTCGGGCTAGGCACGTAAAAGGGGAAATCTTGCCCGAATTTCGACAGAATTTAAAAGGACTTTCATTAAGTATTTAAGACGAGCGTATGACAATGATCCTAACGATATTATGGATGGTTCTATATGTAGATTACGAGGCAACGAATAATTCTTAAGCGAATTGCAAGATAGGAAGTAGGTCGAAAGTCGAGAATTTGTCTTCCGGGTATGTATTCGTGCACAGACTATTGCATTGTTCACCGAGTCCCTCATTAGAGGGCCGGGTATGGTATATATGTATATGTGATGATATGATGGTATGGGGATGGTGGCCAGGATGGCATATGATGATTCTATCCATCGAGTCCCGAAAGGGCCGGGTACGTTATTCACCGAGTCCCTCACTAGAGGGCCGGGTAGGGTATATATATATATATATATGCGTATGATGACATGATGATATGATGGCATGATGATTTTACTTACCGAGTCCCTCACTAGAGGGCCGGGTACGGTATATATATATACGATTATATGATGTCTATGCATGATGATTATATGATCTCATTCACCGAGTCCCTCGGCCGGGAGGGCCGGGTACGGTATGTATATATGATGATATGATGATACGATATTGACATGCATGATATATGATTCAAAGGCAAGTCTTACGGATTTTCGGATCTTATACTTGTCTCCGTAATCCCTACTCCAGTTATGATTCTGTTTAATGTATTTCATGCTTTACATGCTCAGTACATATTCCGTACTGACCTCCTTTCTTCGGGGCTGCGTTTCATGCCGCGGTACATACGGATGAGTAGATGATGTTAGCGAGAAGATGTTCCAATTTGGATTGGCGAGCTCCATTTCTTTCTGGAGTGTTGCCGAGTCGGAGTACTTTTGTTATGGTATCTGGAGCTATGTTAGAGACTTTGCAGACAGTGTCGTGTGTATGATATGTTAGTTTTGTAGTCGGCTCTGTAAGCCGACGTATTATTATGCGTTGTGCTACAAGTTTCATATGTATACAGATTTTCCTTGATTTGAAAAGATGAAAAACATGTTTGATTTTCGAAAAACTTTCATTGCGTATGTATGTTATGATTTAAGGGCCTAGTATGATTATGAGTATAACGAAAGTCAGCGGGTTCGCTCGGCCCTAAGTAAGGATCGGGTGCCCATCACGCCCTATCGGAAATTAGGGTGTGACACTAATATTGTAGAAACGCATTGAAGGCCCAGTCATGGATGAAAATGACTAACTAAGGGCTTGGTACGCCCCTAGGCTATTCCCTCCTCTTATTTATGTTAACTCAATTTGTTAAGTGTTGTATTTTGTATGAATTTGTAAAAACATTACATTATATTGGAATTTTTATATTAGAACTAGCCTTCTTAGGACAACGGTACATATGCCGTTTAGTTGACTCTAAGTCCCCAAACGCATTTCAAAAATCCGTGTTAAGAACAACAGTTTTAAAAATGATAAAACATGATTTTTGATATAAGTCGAAAAATGGAAGGATAAAAGATTTTCAAAATCACAAATGTTATGATACTTTTTCAGTCAAACTGGATTAATTCAGGAATAAGTAGTATGTTGCTTTGCAAAATATAAGGAATAAGTCTTTGACAAAAACAAAATTGGTCTAAGGCTAACTATTTTAGGCCAAGCCCACAGCAAAAAAAAAAAAAAAACATAAAACCTTTTTGGGCTTCGCCCCTTTAATTTCTTTTCAAACCAAAAAGGCACGGAAGCTTTGGGCCTAAAACCCATCTGAAATTCAAAGATTGGGCCAACCCCACCCAAAATACATTTTCCAAAAGAACTTATACATTTTTGGGCCTAGGGCCACTCCAAAAGTTGACATTTTTTTAATATATGTACCCAAGTTCACAATAACAAAGGCAAACTATGCTTTCATAATTGAGATTAATTCAAATATGTGAAGTACATTCGTAAATACAAGGTTTTAGAATAAGGTGTTCTAACGTGTTATACGGATAAACCCGAGACCAAGTGTGATTAAGCATAAACATACTTATATTTACAAAAAGCTAAAATATTTTGATCATTTTTACATTATCTTTACATATAAAAGAAGTTATTCTTATCCGGATGTTATAAATCCAAACCTAAATTACCCTATATGTTAAGGGGATATATTTTACTCTTCTCAAAACCCAGTGATGTGCAAGTAAATGACAATTTTTTTAAAAATGTAGAAAAAATAAACACTAAGTCAACATTTTAAGCAAATACTCACACATTGAAATTCGAAGGTCAACCGTATAGTACGGATCCTTAATACTAGGGTGCCTAACAGCTTCCCTAGGGGTATCACCAGAACCCTTACCTAGAACTTTGGATTGCGAAGGTTTTTTCACTGCATATGAATAAACCCTTCGAAACTGGTTTTTCTAATTTCCTAAAAATTAGGTGGAGACTCTTTTAAAACAAAGTCTGAAAGAGCACCAACGATTTGGAAGTAGCTTTTCTGAACGCTAGCCCCGCCCGCGAAAATACGAACCGTTATAAATAGCGACTCTGCTGGGGACTTCAAGGCTCTAACCATAAGGATTCCAATATAATGAGGGTATATTTGCTTTAACTGTTTATGTGTTTACTTTCCCACAATTATCAACTACCATTGCATGCATATCATAACTCCGCCACTCCTGGCATTTATTTTACGTTTTGTTCCAAAGGCGACTTCGCGGAGCACGCGGTCGTACCTTCACTAAAAAACCAAAATATTTCTTTGGAACCGTTATGAGGCGGGGTTGGTTCATGGTCGTCCAACAGCCCTAATAGTTCAGCCCCAGTTGTCCGCTTAGGTTCCCAGTCTTTTGTGAAAAACCCACTCTAAAAACTAGGATAGAGCTAAGTCAAATCCCTACTGAACTAGAGCATTCATACCTAGACGATCTTTGGGTATCTCAGATCTACTTGAAGCTCATTAAGTGAGACCACCTTGTGCTCGGATATTCTATGACCCAAAGAGCACCGCATCTCATTTGTATGCTGCGTGGAAGCATGTTTAGTGCCTATGTGATGAACCATTGACCATATGGGGATGGGGGAATCCTAACAGTATTTTGTTTTGTAGATGGAAGGCCGCATCCATTTTGACGTCATCCTCGAGGCTCTGAATTTGTTGAGGGTTTGGTGGGCATGGTTAGGGGACGCTCACAAGAAGATAATGAGCTGCACTCTGGGCCACTTGCCAACTATCATGACCATGAAAGGTCGTCCAGAATTAATTAAGGTGTTAGCCGGATATTGGGACGATAAGGAAATGTTGTTCCGCTTCGGCGAAATTAAGATGACTCTGACCTTAGAGGAGATTAGGGATGCCATAGACACCAATGGAACCTGTCTAAGGAGACGACACAAACCAGATCACCACCTGTTATTTCCACAAAGGCCCACAGTTGGCCAAATCATGAAGTTCCTCGCACTGACTGAAGCACCCTGGGCACGAGGGCCCACTGTAGCCTTTAGAGATTTGTATCGGAGGTTCGGAGATGCCACCGGGTATACCCTGTATCAAAGAGAGTTCAAGAGTAGGGAAGAGTGGGAAGCTGTTAGACCTTTGGCATTCGCCATAGCCTTGCTAGGTAACATAGTGTTTCCACAAGGCGATTCGATAGCCATAGACACCCGAGTGATCTACCTAGCCCATGCCATTTTCTATGGTATAACCAGGGACCAAGAAACTAGGTACTTTGATTTAGCACCCATCATCCTGGCAGACATTTTTCTGGCTTTGGATAAATGCCGGAATGGTTTCCGATACTTCCAAGGATGTAGCATGATGTTACAATGGTGGATTATCAAACACATCAACATGGCTAAGGAAGTCCAATATCTGAGCAACCACAATAGGATAGACCGCCTTACAAATTATTACCCAAACCTCGGTTACATGTCCAAAGGGGGATGGGTCGGCTTCTTTGAAGAATTGACTGAAGGTAGAATCCAGTGGATGTTCCCTGATTTCATATCAGAAAACGTGGTGGTTTAGGGTAAGAATTTTCCTTTTGTGCCATTATTGGGGGTTCGAGGAATCTTCCCTTATTATCCATCTCGGGTTTTGAGGCAGTTCGGTAGGAGGCAAGTGATACCTCAGGTAGGAAATCCTGAGCAGTTCATTATTGAGCATATGAGCCAGACGATCAAGAACGCTGGGGTGATCCTCAAAGAATGGAATGGTCGCTTGAGTTGGGGTCCAGATACTTTAGCCCCAGATAGGTTCGAAGCGGGGTGTGACCTGGGGTATCACGTATGGCTGCAGGGACACCTAGCCCGGGCATCTATCCTAAGGCCTATACCTCCTCATGATGCTCAAGAAGAGGAGTGCCTAAAGGAATGTCTGGGAAGCATAGATGAGCACTTAGCCCAAATTTTAGAAGAAACAGATCTGATAATAGTCAGGATAGAGATGTACCAAGCACGGCTTCAGATCCAGACCACCCTTCGGAGCGTGAAAAAGGCCAAGACAAACCAGGCCTCGACATCAGTCACTGGAGGAGAACCCTACTGATTTACTGCTTTATATTGAGCCCCCTGTAGGCTTTATCATCTTTGTAATTCCTTCGGGGAAGATATTTTTATTCATGACTAATGATGATTTTTTGGGGCAATGGTTCATCTTCACAAATGGCACTTGCATGCTTCAATCGTTTAGGAGAGCCTTGACTCAAAAAGGTTTAGGAATGCGAGTAGTATAGATATCTGCCAAAATTATATGAATGCTTGCTACGTGCCTCACATGCCTACTTGCTATGTGTGTTATCATATATTAAGGCTTGAATATACTTGATCCAATGTCCTAAAAACTACATACCAAAAGGAAAACCAAAAACTTAAAACTCACCCAAATTTATCTCCATTAAAAGGTTGACTCCCCATGGCAAACCAAGGAAAACAAGGGACGCGGACATTGGGAGAGACAGCAGAAATGGTGAGAGACAAAATACTACAAATGGAGAAGCACCTCCAAGAGATAGGAAGGAAAATTGAAGAAGTGGACCGACTGCTAGAGATGGTTGTGAACCCACCCGAGGGCTTACCCCAAGAACAATACTATGGGAATGTCCCCGAAGAAGTAAGGGAGTTAGTGCTGAACTATATATCTCTAGAGAGGAGGCCTATGAATCCTAGAGAAGGGACTCCAGGAGGAAGGGAAGAAAGCCAAGGAGCTGGATCAGATCATTGGGTGACAGAATCAGACCCCCAACAAGAGTCAGAGCCCCAACAGGAAGCCTCTGAACCCCACGAGGAGGAAGAACCAGAAGAGGAAGAGGAAGGTCCCCAGAATATGAAAGAGGAGGAATTAGGGCCTATTGACGTACGAGCTGAGGGAGAAGAAGAACCATTTGGAATGTTTCCTGAGTTTGGTGAAGAGGAAAATGACGCTAATGAGGAGTCTGATTATTATGCCCCAACCAACGAGGGGTTTGAATTTTATGCACCATCGCCCACGATCGTACTTACCACCTCCACCAGGGCATCTGAGATTTTTAGAAGGGTGGGCCCTTCTGAACCAGCTTTGTGGGGAATAGCCTTCAAAGCATATTCCTCCCCATTCAGAGTGGCTCCACGGCCCGTCACCTGTAAAGAGGTATATGAGAGGATGATTGCCACAGGAGTGCCTTGCACCACTGGGGCTAGGTTTCCACGGCCCAAATTAGTGTATGCATACAAAAGGTGTCCGTTCCACCACACCCAGGCTGGTCATACCCTGAATGAGTGCCTAGGGTTGAGAAGAAGAATTTGTAGCCTGATTAATGATAGGATCATTGGGACTTCGTGGGGGCCACACACCCTACTGGTCCATGACCCTATTGTCCCCGGAGAAGGAGTCACTGCTAGTACTCAAATTTGGCGGTATGATTTCACAGTCTATGAGGAATCATACGCCCGCATATTCTCAACTCTGGCTAGTCTAAGGAAGATTAAACCTGTGGAACCTACCCACGAGCCCGCACCATTGGGGCCCAATAGGAACAAGTTTTGCTTGTATCATACAGGATTTATGGTGCATGACATAGAGGAGTGCTATGCATTCAAGCTCGAGCTCGAGCATAAGATCAGTACAGGAGAGATCTTGGTCATCTTACCGCCACAGTACTAAGAAGGAAGGAGAATGAGAAAGAGCGGGTTCGTATGGACAGCGACTTGCGGAACTATATTTTTGGGTAGATAATAGGTGTCCCTGTTTTGCACATAAAAAGCTACCCCCTCCCCATATATATTGTAAGGAACCGCGCCAACCTGACGTCCCTTTGGAGGGATATGCGGGAAGCCCTAGCAAGGCCTGGTCTGGGGATGTCTTTAGCTAGGTTTAGTTTAAAAGATATTTAGGATATATATATATCCTTCTTTTATAAAACGAACTACAATAGGGCCTGATTTCCCCTGGTGGGATACGTAGGCAGTCTACGTAAGACTCGGTCCTTACATAATATAAATTACAATCCCCCCCTCCCCCATTTGTTTAACTTCTGTAACAAGGGAGGGTTTGCCAGGGTAAGTCAGCCATAAAGCCCATTGGACCAAGATCTATCCAAACATCAAAATCCCACAAACATCCGAGCCTCTAGGATATATGATCAAAAGTGTTCAAGCTTAATATACGACTTTATGTGCTATATGCGCTTTAAATGCCAATATGTGATATATTGCTTTTGTACTTTATGTCAAGTAACTAGCATTGTCTTGAGTTATTCTTCTCTTATAGAACGAGGCCGATTAGCGTAATACTAAAAGCTGCCATACGTTACAAGATCCAAAGCTGCGTTAGCATCCCTCACTGATAAAGGCAAAGAGAAGATGACTGGCACCCCCGAGAACAGAAATGAGCTCGCTCTCCATGACGGAGATGCCCAAGATCCGCAAGAGGTATCATCTCAGGAAGATGTGATTGCAACATTACTGACTGCCGTTATGGAGCTCCAAGAAAAGGTAGCCAGGAAAGAAGCAACAAATACGGCAAGGATGCCTCGATAGATGAAAGAAGGCCTAACCCTCCATTCCCTTCCCTGAGCTCACCAATGCCCAATCACTTCCCTGTATACCCACTAGGAACCATTCCACCTCCACTAAGCTTTGCCAACCCAAACCACGTTGGTCCTTCTTACCGCACTCCTCCACCAACAAAATAGGCCCAAGTCCCGGGGACCACCCACTCAGTTTTTTCTTACCAAGTTCCTCATCCTATTCACATTAATCCGGCAAGCTAATTGCGTGGTCCAGTTCCACCAGCTGGGCAAACCGCCACTGTCCTGCTCAACCCTACCACTCACCAGGTCTCATTTTTTGCTCCCAATATCCCCAACGAATGCTCTCCGGGGCATAAAGAGTTAGACAATTATGAAGAAATGGAAAGGGCCTGGAGAGCCGAACAGGATAAGCCGGAAAGAGATATAGAGAGAAAGATGGAGGAATTACAAGAGAAATCCAACAGGTCTGCAAGAAAGGCTACAGGCTTGATATGATAACATGTGCATGCACCCGAACCTGGACTTTCTAGAAGGGTTCAAAATCCCAAATTTTGAGATGTTCAATGGAGCAGGGAATCCCAAGGCACACCTCCGATCCTACTGTGATCAATTGGTTGGAGTAAAGAAAAATGAACGTCTGATCATGCGACTATTCAGTCGTCGCCTGACGGGAGCCGCTGAATGGTTTGCAAGTCAAGATATGCGTCAGTGGCACACCTGGGAGGACATGGTAGAATCCTTAAAGGTTCCGCTTTAATATCGTTACTGTTATATCCCGCATTTTGTACGTTGGGATATTCCGAGTTAGTTGCGACAAGTTAAGGGCAAGGCCATTTTTCGGTTTTGTTTTAATGCACAAGCCGCTTATGAATATTATTATTGGCATGGAATGATAAGGGCGAACTTGGAATTTGGAAAGTGTTATTAGTTCATGACTTCTTGGAGAAGCCAAGTGGCCGTGGGTCCCACCCATGGTTGGCCAATTATTTTAAGCCATGAAGATGCACATGTGTACATCATATACTTGTGGGAGCCATATGTATATATATGTGTGGGCAGAATTCATGACCATGCAAGACTTAGTCATCTTTGATGACTTAAAGAAAACTCTAGAAAAATTGAGAAAATTGGAGAAAAAAATTGGAGGAAAAATAGGGGCACATGACCGGCCATGTGCCCCCTTTATATATATAAATATATATGTGTGTGTGATAAAAATACAAGGCAACTCATCATTTGTTCCTTAGAAAGTTCAAGAAAAATGAGAGAGAGAAAAAAAAAAAAAAAAAAGGAGAACGGCCAAGTTTGGCCCGAAACCAAACCCTCAATTTTGATCTTGGAAAATTATTTTCTCCTTGTTTCTCTACTAATTGGAAGGCCCTTGTCGACGTGGAGTAGTTGTTGGAACAAGAAAATCACTCGTTGTCGCTATAACCGCTTCTAGCCGAGAAGAGGAGTTGAAGGGAAAAGGTAAGTGTCAATCTTCTTTTCATGTGTTGAGGATGATTTGTACATGTTGAAGTATGTAGAAATGAATGAAGTTCATGGAATTATGGTATATGATGTGTGGCCGTGTGTATATGATATGAGCTGAGTGAAGAATTAATTTACTTAGCATGTTTGGATTGTTGTATTACGGATAGTTGAGCATGTTGTAATGTGAAGGAACGGATAAACTTCATGAATTTATGTATGTTGGAACTTGGCCGTGTAGGGGCTGTTTTTGGTAGAATACAATGAACTCATTTTATATAGTATTTTGGTTGTTGATTGTTGTAGATTATGTGATGAAAATGAAGGTTTGATGACTCAAATGGAAGTCGTAATTGTTGTGGGCTGATTTAGAACATAATGTAATTTTAATATAGTTTCTTGAGTTGATGAAAATGATGTTGTTAGCGTATGGAAGTGTTGATGTAGTTTATGAGTTTGGAAGAAGAAAATGTGTTATTGATGTTCCTAATGTAGTTGGAAGATTTGGGTTGGAATGTCTTGAACATGTTGTGAATTGATTATTGATATTGTTATTATGATTGTTGGTTTGGTTGTTGTTGATTTGGCCGAGTTGAATTCTCGGGGTTGATGGATTTATAGGGGAAATGCGGCCTAAATTTCCGTAAACAAAGTGTTAGTTTGAAATCGGATTCTTAAGTGCTTACGACTAATGGTTGATATCTAATGACGTAATTGTAGATCGTGAGAAGCCAAGGCATAAGTTTGGATTAGCCTAGGGAGCGGCCAAGGTATGTTAAGGCTTGCCCCTTTCTTTCAAAGGCATGATTCTTAGATTACGATTTCATAAATGCTTCCATAACTTTATTGTTTCAAAAGTTTTGCTTTCAAAAGAATTTTGTTCCTAAACGAGTCCGAAACTACGAACGACCGTAACTTTCACATACGGTCTCGAATTGCTATGAAACGTTCGTAGAAGTCTCTATAACGAGTAATAATCTTTAACTTTCATAGGCGGGCCCGGATTGGGTTGACGCTCGTCCGTGGGCCCGGCGACTTTCCTTTGTTGGTTCTAACGACCTATTCTTGAAAGAATCCTGAAATGTCTGTATCTTTCCAAATCGGAGGTTTATAACTCCGTAAGCTTCCATGACAACAACGATGGATATGTTTTACGATGACAACGATGATGTCAAAAATGAGAATATTTTCCTACGATGAATATGGTGATGATGATTCCAAGATTAAAGGATTCCAAGTCTATGAGTTCAATGACGATATGAGAATGTTGAGCTATTTCTTGATTTCTCAATTTTATTCATGAATGATGACTATTTTTAAAGATTTCAAAGTATATGAATTAATGCCTTATGATCCTATTTTATGTTTCCTCGTGAAGTTATTCTTCATTGACAGCCTCACCTTATAATAATCGTTCCTTCAAGGTGAGACACAGCGACCATGACTATTCCATAATACAATCGGAGGCTACCGACCATACGTCACTCCGATAGATACATGACTTTCTTTGGGCTCTCATGCATGCTACTTATATGATATATGAATATGATATATGTATATGTATATATGGGGAATATGGGAAAAAGGGGAGAGAGCGTTATATACGCGTAACCACCGATCGCTATATAATATGACATGATACCGTCCGACGTGGATATGTGGTTATGGACGGGCCGCACGATGCCCGGACAATATAATATGGCGCCGTACGTTCCATTATTATATTATATATGGATCGGGTCGCACGTTCCATATATATATATATATATATATATATATATATATATATATATATATATATATGAGTCGGGCTGCACGTTCCGCAGCAATATATTATATTCGTATGTGCAAAGTTACTCTTTATCTCGCGAAATGCCCTATGTTTTCGTCTTATATATATTCATGGCATCCTTCTATATGTTGTTGCTCCGCCACATACTCGGGGCAGACGTTGCTCGAACGTCCATGCATGGGCTCGTTCATGCCGCGTGTAAAAGAAGATAATAGCGAAAGATGTTATTAAAGCCGAGATTGGCGAGCTACATTTTTTATTACATTATATATGGACGTTCCATGTTAGGACTTTGCGAACGAGTGTCGCATATATATGTGCTTACGTAAGGGCTCCATTGGGCTGTATTGTGATGCATTATTCTACGAATATACGATATATATATATATATATATATATATATATATATATATATATATATATATGATATCGAGAGGTTCACCGGCCCTAGGTAAGGGTCGGGTGCCCATCACGCCCTAACGAAAAATTAAAGGACAAACATGCAAGGTTTCGTCCTAAAAGTAGAGCTACGGTGTGAAGCCGGCCACATGTGCAGGAGGCTACGGGGCATTTAGGGTGGTTACTTTTCTTTCACTCCTTAGATCGTGCCATAGAGCCAAGTTATAGGAAATGAGATTTCTTTACGCTAACCTGTGATTGCAGCAGGAGAATGCCATTGACAGAGGAAGACGATTAATGATACGGGAAGTTATAAAGCACGCAGGTAAGTAAAGGTACGAAAGGCATATGTTGAGCACGGTATGGACATACGATTGAAAGGTAAAGTTGAAAAGTTTGAAAAGGAAAAGTAAACAAGAAAGGGTAACCCGTGCGGTCATGTCGGGCCTATAAGGTAAGTCCATTATTTTCGGACCGTTATGGATACCGAGAGCCCCGTGCGGCTATGATACAATACGATATGATATGACGTACATATATGCGATGGCCCATGAGGCGGTGTTGGTATTTTGCGTGCGTGTTTTGGATAGTAAGGAATACTCCGGAAACTCTCGCAAAAAAATTTTTTGGAAATAATACGAGAGTAAGATGTAAGTTTGGAATATGTTTGGAAAAGGTCATATGAATAGTAATGATGGATTTGACCAAGCGTAAGTCGTGCCCTTTTGGAAGAATAAGTTAAATTACGGAATTAGCAATAATAGTAAACAGGAGGTCGATGGGGATATGGTAATAAGGAATTTGGAATGGACTAGCGAGATTAAGAGATGATCTAGAGAGGACTGGTAGGTTTGAATAGAGTAATATGTATTAAGGCATTGACTGAATCGATAGGTAGGAGGAAAATATGATGAGATTATAGTCACGGGAAGTGAGGATACGAGTAGATTGGGGTATGAAAGAAAAGAAGAGAAGAATTATGAATGTATTAATAATGTACCGCCGGGATGTGTGTCGTGGGGGCGTTTTTGGGAATATGTTAATATTCGACTTACTCAATATTATGTGTGTAAGGTCGTGCGGTGAGGTAGACGCAGTCAGGAAAGCGTTAAAGCGTCGTATTCCATCAAAGTTCTAAAGTTAAGCGTGCTGGCGTGAGAGCAATTTTAGGATGGGTGACCCCCGGGAAGTTTTTGAAAAGTCTCACAAATCCGTACGTAAGAGGAAAATGAGAAGTTAGATTAATCTAAGGAAGATTATAGTCTATGGAGTGGGCGGGAAACCATAAAAGGTCGCGCGGGACGGCGGATCATAAAAGTCGATAAGAAAGAGCAGCTAACGGGAGAAGGAGATAAGAAGAAAGCGAGACATCCGTGTAGTAATAGGTCAGACGGAGGGAGTGCCGTAAACGGAATGATGAAAAGCCAAGTTATAGGGAGTTGAAAAAACAATGAGTTCCATAAGTGTCGGGATGGCGGAAGGCCAGGTTGTAAGACGAGGAGAAACAAGATAGAATAAATGCCAGAAGATGACTGGTATGATACAGGCGAACGTGGATGAACGGAATACGTTTTGAAAATGGGAGAAGGATTATGTAGGAGTAATGTATCCTGAATGATACAGAGAGGGCATAAGAGTTCTCGTGTACAGAAGAAGAGATAGGCACAAATGGGAGAAATGATGAGGGAGTACCAAAAGAAGCACCCGATATAGGTTGGGGTAAAGATAATATTCCGAGCGAACTTTGGATACTTGTTGTCGGAGTAAGAGTATTGCCTAATTGAGATCGGAAGTAAGGACGTGAGGCAAGTATAAATAGATAATGATATAAGTACACCCACAAAGGGGGGAAAAGAGAGGAAATGCAAGGATGAGCTGGAAATAATCAACACAGTAATGTGTTTGATATGGGTGCCTGAGCTACAAATAAGACCCTTTACTGAAATAAACTAGTAAGTGTTACACCTCGCATTTTGTACATTTGAATATTCCGAGTAAATGGCGGGAAGTTGAGGACAGGGTTATAATTTTTTTTTTCTAGAATGCGTAAGTTGTGTATTCATCTGTATTGGTGTGGAGCGTTAAGGATAAATTTGGAATAAGGATAAATTAAAGGCTAAGAGTGGAAACAAATATTTCATGAAATGGCCAAAAAGGCCAAGGTGGCATGGGCCCCACCTATATGTTGGCCAATTGTTTCAAGCCATAAAGAGAGCCATGTGTTCACCTCATAGTGTAGGAGGCATGTGCATGTATGAATGCATAATTCATGTCCATGTAAGACTTAGTCATCTTTTGATGACTTAAAGAAAACTCTAGAGAAATTGAGAAAATTAAAAAAATTGGAGGGAAGATAGGGGCACATGACCGGCCATGTGCCCCATTTTTACTATATATAGGTGTGTGATGATTAAAGGAGGCAAGCTTTCATCATTTTGAGCTCTAGAAAATTCAAGAAAAGTTGAAGAAAGAAAGAGAGAAAGGGACGGCCAAGGGCTGGCCAAAAACAGCCCCTTGATTTTGGTCTTGGAAAAATATTTTCTTCTTGTTTCTCTACTAATTGGAAGGCCCTCGTCGACATGGAGTAATTGTTGAAGCAAGAAAAACACTCCTCCTTGCAAACTATGTTCTAGCCGAATGGCAAAGGTGAAGGAGAAGGTGAGGTTCTATCCTCTTTTGCATGTTTTATAGATGTTTTGGACATGTTGTAACGTATGGAAATGGATGGAAATCATGAAAATATGGATATGGTGTTGTGGCCGTATGTGTTGTGGTGGCCGTGTGTGTGTGTGTTGTAGTGAAAGACTAATTTATTTGGTATGTTTAGGATGTTGTGTTGTGGATTCTATGTAATGAAAATGAATGTTTAATGATGCATGTTGGGATTGGAAATGTTGTGGGCTGATTTGGAGCTTAATTTGATTTCAATATGGCTTCTTGTTTGATGAGAAATGATGTCGTTAGCATATGGAATTGTTGACATAGTTTATGAATTTGAACGTAGAAAATGTGTGGTGAATGTTTCTAGTTGAATTGGAAGGTGTTGGCCGAAGTAGTATGTGGATTGAATTGTTTTGGATGTTATGTGAATTGAGTTAAATTGAATTGAATATTATGAGTGTTGCTAGAATAATTGTTGGAATTGTTGTCGATAGTTTGGCCGGGTTGAATTCCGGGTTGTTGTTGTTGATAATTGGCCAAGTTGAACTTGGTGGGATGGCGCATTTACGGCTGTGGGAAATGCTGCCAAAATTTCTATAGACAAATGTGCATTCAAGATTGAACTTCTAAAGACTCTAAACGAAGTTTGGTAAAACGGACCAAATTGTAGATTTGGCGAAGTTGGTGAATTTGGAGCGTCGTACAAGGCGGAAAAAGGTATGTAAGACTTTACTTTCCTTCTTTGGCATGTCTTAGATGTAATAGGCTTGAACACGGGCCTCGGGGATAATTCCTTTCCTAGAAAACCGAGATTGAAATTAGTTACTATTCATTCAGTAGAATTGAAATAGAAATTGTGCAAAAGGTGGGAAAGACCTCCTAGACCTCTAGAACTTGCATAAACAAGACCCGAATACCCTAAGACCCTCTTAGGTAATGTCATGAAACGTATTATACATCAATTGTGTACGCCGCCTCATTTGACCCGAGGTGGGCCCATTGTTTCCCGGATTTTCCTTATTGTTCCGCTTGACTTACTTTGAAGCTGAATCCAAAAGAAACTTTTGATCCCTATTCTGTTATCAACTGACAAGTACTATACCTATCCTAATGAGAATACTTCTATGGCAATAATGATAACGATGATGTAGAAAAGAGAATGAGCCTACGATCAGTATGACCAAGAATTCTAAGCAAAGGATTCAATGTGAATACAAAGGTGACGAACTGGTTCTTGATCCTTATCTCCACTTCTTAGCTATGACACTATGTTCTATGGATTCCAAGGTCTATGAATTGACGTTTATGATGCCCCTGATATCATACTATGTTTTCTCCTAGTACTATTCTTCGTTGGTAGTCTCGCCTTAAAGTACTCGTCCCTTCAAGGTGAGACAAAGCGATCCCGGTTATTCCATAATACAATCGGAGATCACCGACCTTACGTCACTTCGATGGACACATGACCTTCCTTGGGCTCTCATGCATGCTGTTTATATGATAATGTATATAATACCGATCCTAATGATTGTATGTGTATACACCGTATATGTGGGGGAATGGGGAGGGCAACCGTGTCCACCCCGATTCGGTCGCTTATCATCCCGGACGCGGGATGCCCGGACGCGGGATATGGGAGAGCCGTACGCGGCGTCTGTTATTTGATATTTGATATTTGATATTTGATATATATAATATGATATATTTGGGACACTGTTGGGGAGGGGGGTGGGAGAGCCGATGAATTCGGCGTCTGTAACTGTGAGTAAAAAGTACCGTTTTCCGAAAAGTATCTGTTTTCTATGTACAAGAATAAAAACACCGTGTTCAGAAAAAGGAAAAAGCTAGGCATGCATGGCCTCCGCCCTGAGTGGCACTCACATGTACAAAGTTACTCCTTTATCCTATGATACCTTGTCTATGTTTTCATACGCTATTACTCGCACGTTACCGTTTTACACGTGATATGTTCCATCTACGTAATACTCTCCTTACATGATATGCTCTGCCGACTCTTCCGTGTTGTTACCGTTCATGTCTTACATACTCGCACATTGCTCGTACCGACCCCTCTTCTTCGGGGGGCCGCGTTCATGCCGCGTGAAGCACACCGGACGGATCGAGGTTAATATAGAAGATGTTCCAAATGGTTGGCAAGCTCCATTTGGCCCGGAGTGTAGCCGAGTCGGAGTACACGTGCCGGGAGTCCCGATTACGGTTAGAGAGGCAGACAGTCGTGGGTTTCGAGTCGAGTTTGTACTAAGATACAAGTTCCGTATAGTCACGTATTTTATTTGATTCTAAAGCAACAAAGGAAGATTTCAGTAGCCCTGTCATGTACACTTGACTTAGAGATTTTAAAGAAAAAATTTAGTACGTAGAAAGAGTCAGTGGGTTCGCTCGGCTCCGGTTACGGGGTCGGGTGCCCATCACACCCTAGTAAGGTCGGGGTGTGACAGTAAGATCGGAAAACCAGCAATAAGTGGATGAAAGTTAGGATGGTATTTAAGGTGGTGTGAGAAGTTTTTGGAGAGACTTTGAATGACATAACGCTAGGAAGTGGATGCGTATAAGGACAAGAGTATGATAAGAAGACGATATGGAACAACTTAAGAGATAACAGGAAGGATAGCGACGCTATGCTAGATTAAGGGCCAAGATGTTGGCTATAAAGTTGTTCGTTAATGCTATTGCAACTTGTAAGTGATAAGGAGAGGGAGTAAGAAACCCTTACGGTAGGAAATGAGAAAGTTAAGGGTGACCAAGGAAGGGAAAGGAATATGACGACACAGGACGAGCAAATTCCAGCATGAACAAGATGTATAGAGCGGAATAAGCCAAAGCACGGAAGAACCATGTTTAAGATTGAACATATTTTATATAAGTGCGCAAGGACGTTGATGCCACCGTAAGTATTGGTATGTAAAGCTTATCCTTCTTTCCTTTTGGCATGTCCTAGACGCAAGTAAGTTGTGATATGTTATGAGCCTTGGGGGTAATTCTATTCTTAAAATCCGAGCATGTTTGTGATTCATAATTGCTTCTTGATGTTGGCATCCTTAATGTGGTCAAGCTATGGACCGTATGTCTTTCATACGATTGGATTTGAAATGCTATGTATACGGTTTGTTCCGAAAGGATCTTATGTCTACAAATGTCCGTAACTTTCAAAGACAGAACCGGATGGCTTTGATATGTTCCCGAGCGACGTTCGGAGGAAACTTGATTTGATTACTGTTTTGACTTTTAAATGAGGGCTTGTTTGATCATTCTGTTGAGTCAGTAATAAGGATTTATGTGCGTATAGTTTCTCGGTTCGTAAATGATGTGTTTTCCGGAGGATGATGTATCCGGTTCGCCGAGCCCCTTCTGGCTGGGAACCGTGTACGGATTATGGTGTATGATGTGTCCGGTACACCGAGCCTCTTTCGGCCGGGTACCGTGTATATATGTATGATGTGTATTTCGAAATATGATGTGATACGAAGTCTGATATGATATATGATGATTTGATATGATATATGACGATATGATCAGTTGGTTTCAAACCCAGTGGTGGGGCAAACCCAATGGTGGGGCAAACCCAATGATGGGGCAAAATTCCATATTGGTTTAGGCAAATCCCACATTAGTTTAGGCGAATCCCACATCGGTTAATGTCAGCTCATATGATAAGTTATGATGTGACGATGTGCTACGGTATGTATATGTATGAGTTATATTTCGGAAAGATGTAACGATGGTCTAAGCCAATTACTAAAATGAAGTTAGTACGAAGGCCAAACGAGGCATGGTTATGGTTGAATGAAGGACTTGTTTCCATACCGCAGGACAGACAAGAGAAGAGGAGACGGGGTAGAACATAAGGACTAGTAAAGAAAACGAGGCATTCCTTGGACTAATTAAAACACCTTCGCGTATTCTTACCGAGAGTGCAACATAATGAGTGACAGGAGAGTAAAGAGCGAGAGAGACCTTCGAGGTAGCGGACTCAAGGAGGCACTTAGAATAACAGTGACAGTGGAAGTAGAAAGAACAGCGATGAGCGGCCTGGAAAATTTTAGGAGAAAAGGTTTATAGACCACTAAGTGACTTGAATATGAAAGCATATGCTATGGAACTATATGAATTGTCAACAGGAAGTTATACCCAACTACAATTATAAAGAGTCCGCACCGGAAAGCTAACAAGGAATAAAGACTGACGAAAGGACCGTTAATATGGGGAAATCAGAGATGTGAGCAAAGGGACAAGAAAAAGGAGCACCGTAGGGCGATAGATGGCTATGACATGATAAGTCAAGGCTACAAGAATGGAGACAAGATTCGGATAAGAGTAAGATGTTAGCTAAATTCCGGTCAATTACAGAAAGGCAAGGAAGCAGAAAAAGTGGATTGCAAGCAATGAAGGAATCAAGTAGGAACGAGAAGAGACTGACGTATGTTTTAAGGTAGAACTAAGCAACTGATAATCGAACCCTAAGGGGGGATAACTGTTCCCCAGGGAGGAAAAGGGGTATTACACCCCGTAATTCCTGTACATTGGGATTTGTTGGAGGTATTGTCAATGAGATGCAAGTCCCAGGTACTTGTGGTATAATTATAAGGATCCGAGTTCGTGTGACGAAACAACGACAGAGAGGAGACGACTCGAGAGGCTGAAGAGAAAACGAAGAAGGAACGTAATCGATAAAAGAGATTGCATGCCGTGGTGATAAGGGAAACCCCCCCCCCCCCCCCAAGATCCTTAGAAGACCTTACGAGACTAGTTGAACATTCGAGGACGAATGTTCTAAAGGGGGGAAAGATGTTATGCCTCGCATTTCGTACGTTTGAATATTCCGAGTTAATGGCGGGAAGTTAAGGACAAGGTTATAATATTTTTTTTAGAATGTATAAGTTGCGTATGCATCCTTTTTATTGGCATGGAATATTAAGGGCAAACTTGGAATTTGGAAATTTCTATTAATTCATGACTTCTTGGAGAAGCCATTGTGGCCGTGGCCCCACTTATGCCTTGTCCACTTGTTGCAAGCCATGTAATAAAACATGTGTTCATCTTATGGTGCAAGATATATAAATATGTGGGCAAAAGATGACCAAGTCAAGGAATTAGTCATCCTTTTCATTTAAAGAAAATTCTAGAAAAATTGGGAAAGTTGGAGAAAAAAAGGGGGTGGCCGGTCATGTGCATGGCCATGTGCCCCATTATTGTCATATATATATGTGTGTGTGATGACCAAGAAGACCACACCTCATTATTTTAAGTCCTAGAAGATTCAAGAAAAAAAAAAAAAAAGAGGAACGGCTAGGAGGGGCTGGCCGAACCAGCCCCATAAGGTGGATCATGAAGATTGTTTTCTTCAAGCTTTCATACCAATTGGAAGGTTCTCTACGACATGGAGTGGTTGTTGGAGGGAGAAAACCATTCATTGTTGCAATTCATCAAGCCTAGCCGAGGGAGAAGTTGAATGGAAAATGGTGAGGTTCAATCTTCTTTACATGTTTTATAGGAGTTTATGCATGTTGTAAGGTGTAGAAATGAATGAAATTCATGAAAGGTTGCATATTGAGGCTTGGCCGTGTGTATTGCATTGTGGCCGTGTGTGTGTGTGTTGTTGTGTAGGAGTGAAGAATTAATGGTACTTAGCATGTTTGTGTGTTGTTGTAACGTGTAGAGATGAATGAAACTCATAAAGTATTGGAGTTGAGGTTGGGGCCGAATATGGGCTGAATTGGTATAGGCATGTTGAACTAATTTAATGGAGTATTTTGGTTGTTGTTTGTTGTGGGTTATGTGATGAAAATGGAGGTTTGATCACTCAAATGGAAGTCGTAATTGTTGTGGGCTGATTTAGAACATAATGTGATTTTAATATAGTTTCTTGTATGAATGGAAATGATGTTGCTAACATATGGAATTGTTGATATAGTTTATGAATTTGAAAGAGAGAAATGTATTGTGATGGTTCTTATGGTATTTGAAAGTTTCGGGCAAAGTAAGATTTGGGTTGGAATGTCTTGAACATTTTGTGAATTGATTATTGATATTGTTATTATGATTGTTGGTTTGGTTGTTGTTGATTTGGCCGAGTTAAATTCTCGAGGATGTTGAAGTTATAGGGGAAATGCTGCCGAAATTTCTGTAGACAAAGTGTTACTTTGGTATTGGATGCTTAAGTGCTTATGGCTAATGGTTGATACCTAACGACGTTATTGTAGATCGGGAGAAGTCGGGACGTAAGTTTGGATTAGCTTAAGAAGCGGCTAAGGTATGTTAAGGCTCGCCCCTTTCTTTCAAAGGCATGATTCTTAGATTGCGATGTCATAAATGCTTCCATAACTTTGTTGTTTTCAAAAGTTCTGTTTTCAAAAGGATTTGTTCCTAAACAAGTCCGAAACTACGAACGCCCGTAACTTTCCCAGATGGGCTCGGATCGCTTCGAAACCATCGTAGAAGATTTCATAACGAGTAATGATCTATAACTTCCATAGGCGGGCCCGGATCGGGTTGACGCTCGTCCGTGGGTCCCGCGACTTTCCTCGTTGGTTCTAACGACCTATTCTCGAAAGAATCCTGAAATGTCTGTATCTTTCCAAATCGGAGGTTTATGACTCCGTAAGCTTCCATGACAACAACGATGGATATGTTTTACAATGACAACGATGATGTCAAAGATGAGAATATTTTCCTACGATGAATATGATGATGATTCCATGATTAAAGGTTCCAAGTCTATGATTTCAATGACGACATGAGAATGTTGAGCTATTTCTTGATTTCTCAATTTAATTCATGAATGATGACTATTTTTAAAGATTCCAAGTATATGAATTGATGTCTTATGATCCTGTTTTATGTTTCCTCGTGAAGTTATTCTTCATTGACAATCTCACCTTATAATAATTGTTCCTTCAAGGTGAGACAAAGCGACCATGATTAATCCATAATATGATCAAAGGCTACCGACCTTACGTCACTCCGATAGATACATGACTTTCTTTGGGCTCTCATGCATGCTACTTATATGATATATGAATATGATATATGTATATGTATATGTATATGGGGAATATGGGAAAAGGGCGAGAGCGTTATATACGCGTAACCACCTGATCAGTTGGTATAATATGACATGATACCGTCCCGGACGCGGGATGCCCGGACGCGGGATATGTGGTTATGGATCGGGCCGCACGTTCCCGCGACAATATATTATATGGATCGGGCTGCACGTTCCGCGCATTATATATATATATATGGATCGGCCGCACGTTCCGCGCACGAAGCATGCATGGTTCCGCCTAAAAGGCACTCGATGTACGAAAGCTACTCTTTTATTACATATATATGGATCGGGCCGCGCGTTCGCGAAGAATATATTATATGGATCGGGCCGTACGTTCCGCAAGAATATAATATATATATATATATATATATATATATATATGGATCGGGCCGCATGTTCCGCGCACTAAACGAGCAAGGTTTCGCCTAAAAGGGCACTCGATGTGCGGAGTTACTCTTTATCTCATGCAATGCCCTATGTTTTCGTCTTGTTACTATTCATGCTTTGCATCCTTCTATATGTTGTTACTCATGCCTTACATACTCAGTACGTTGCTCGTACTGACGTCCCTTCTTGTGGACGCTGCGTTCATGTCGCGTAGGTACACCCAGATGAGTTGAAGATATTAGCAGAAGATGTTCCAGCGGGATTGGCGAGCTCCTTTTTCTCGAGGCTTTGCCGAATCGAGCATTATGATATGGTCTCATGTTCCATGTTAGAGACTTTGCGACGTATCGTGTATGTAGTATGTCGTTTTTGTAAGCGGCTCCATAAGCCGATGTATTGTGATGCATTATTCAACGGGTCTTATACGATCCCTGTGTCTTACTTGATTTGAAAAGGATGAAAAGCAAAAAGTTATTTCGAAAAGCTTTCATTATGTACTCATGTTATGCTATGAGGGCCCAATATGATTATGAGTGCCACGAGAGTCAGAGGGTTCGCTCGGCCCTAGGTAAGGGTCGGGTGCCCATCACGCCCTAACGAAAATTAGGGTGTGACACTGAGATTCAGGTACAAGTTTAGGGGTGCTTGGTCAGTAGAGATCGGGCACTCGTCACGACTCATCGGCTTGGGTCGTGACAAAACCCCTCCCATTTTAGCTATTTATTCTCATTTTTTGAACCTAACAAGTTATAATATTTACTTAGTGTGACATAAACTAACATTTAATCTATTTTGTAACTTTAAATGATCAAAACAAAGGTAAAATCATCATCACAAAGTAAAAACTGACTGTTTATCACATTCTAAATAATTAGCAAGCTAAAATAGTAAATGCTTGAAACTGAAAGTAAAATAAGATTGAAGAAAAGGGTTTACCTCTTATAAAGAAATTAGGAGCATTAAGAACACCCGACTATGGCCACAAGTGGTATCGCCTATGCCTAGTTCAATTTCCATTAGATGGGGGTTAACGCCCCAAATTCATGTTAATTATTCTATCCCAACCCCGTTCTTCCTCTTCCGAGTTTCAAACAAAGTAAATGGGCAAGTCCTAGGGTTAGCTACTCCCTTGAGAAATGTTGAAGAACAAGAATAATTAAAATAACAATAACTTACTTGATTAAAAATAATGTCGATTAATAAATAAGCACAACAAGAGTTTTAATCTCAATTGTCACCAAGAAATTCCCATAAACAAGGTTCAAATAAAAGAAATAAAATATACGTCGGAACGCTAGCCTCCAAACTTGTGTTTTCTGCCAAAGATAATTTTACAATGCTCCATGTTGGCTTTTAAATGAACTGGAATAGAAAAAATCATCAAAATCCAAGTTCTGCTCGGACTGGGCCTGAAGACCTTCGGCGTCAACGCGCCACGTGGCAGCGCGAACGTGTGGATGACGTCAGCACCACTGCTCTTCTTCAGCGCGATCACATGACACACTCGCACGAATGCATAGAGTCACTGACGCGCGTAGGCGCTGCACAAACGCGCAGGCTTAATTCCCAACCAAAATTTCCAGAATCTCCAGTTGTTTCAGTGATCAACTCTTTTTCCTCTTTTTTGCTTGTTTTCCACCCTTAGGCGCTAGGGACCTTGTATTACCTGAAACATAATAAAAATACGTAAAAATAACACAAACTTGCTTGAAACATGTCACGACCCAACCGGAGGGCCATGACGGGTACCCGGTGGTAACCCACCCAGGCACCTCTTATCATACATTCACATTTACATCTGGGTGAGCCACATAGCTTAATCATAATTTCTATCCATCATTCATACTAATCTCATTAGGCAACAATACATTTATACCATCATCAACAATTATGCCCATATCAATGTACATAAGCCGACGAGACTATCAAAATGATATACAAAATATAAGCCGACAAGGCTAAAGACATCTAACCATATACACATGTCTACGAGCCTCTAAGAAGAGTATGTCATATCATATAGGCGGGATAGGACCCCGCCATACCCATAAATATAAACACAAAAGAATAGATACCAAAAGTTGTAGCTCCGAATGAAATGGAGCTCCTCTACGTAGTCCCTGAGTAATAAAGCTATGGATCAAGCCTGTCTCCCTGGCCACCTGCGGGCATGATGCAGCGTCCACAAATAAAAGGACGTCAGTACAAATAATGTACTGAGTATGTAAAGCATAATCAACATCATTATAGAAGCATAAGACACAACATAAGAAATAGCATAAGATGGGAGGTAGTAGAACCATCGTCATAAACACTTACTTGCCTTTCATAGAGACCTTCCATTTCTAATGCGTGTTTGTGTACATACACAAGTACATATCCATACATCCATATCTGTATTCATATTCGTATTCATATTCGTATTCATAATCGTATTCATATTCGTATTCATAGCCTACCCAACCATGAAGGATTGGTGTTTCACATACCTGGCCATGGCAATGCTCAGTGATTATACATTCCTGGCCCTACCAAGGCTCAGGGTTGTCCATACCCAACTGCAGTGGTGTGCGCGCAATACATGTCATACCCGGCCACATAAGCTCGGTGTTACATAATAGTCATACATAGACACATATACATAGGAGCTCATAAGCATCTTTGACATCATTACTATCGTCGTTTTATTACATCTATCCTTAGAGGATCACTCATCGTATAAGGAATTTAGTAGAATCATAAACATAACGAGAATCATAAGCTTTAGTAGCTTTAAAGATAGAATCATTTGGAGGATATCATAGGCTCATAAAAGGATAAATATATTGTCACGACCCGAAATACGGGCCGTGACGGGTATCCGGGGCTAACCACCGAACACCGCTCATCTATACTATTCATCTGCTCTTATTCGTAATATACATACTCGTGATCATATGAAACTATCATCATTTGCAACATAATTACTTTTATAAACATAAGCCCATCGGCTTTCAAAATAGTAATATATATATATATATATATATATACATGCACATACATATACATGGAGACCATGGAACCATACCACCCACACATGCGTATCTACGAGCCTCTACTAGAATATTAGACATATAGACGGGACAGGACCCCGTCGTGCCCAAATCATGGATATATACATATATGTACCAAAAGAATAATCAATGGCACCTCCGGATAATGGAGTGCTCACAAATCAGCTACTAGCTCCTAGGAATCACACGTCTCCCTGCCTACCTGTGGGCATGAACACAGCGTCCAAAGAAAACGGACGTCAGTACGAATATTGTACTGAGTATGTAAGGCAGGAATGAAATAAGCATAATAAGAATATCATAAGTCATGAGATGGGGATACCACCTGTATACTCCTTTAAGCGTAGGTACATTTCATATGCATTCATCATACATAAGTATATCATGTGCATTATCATAGCGTATGCCTTATCATATCACATATACATCATCATGCCATACATACATCATTTCATCAATCATACATCATCGTGTCGTTAACCCGCGTCCGGGTAACCGTCATATGCCGCCCACTAGTGGTGATCATGTCCGGCCTTCTAGGCGCGGTGGAATCATAGCAGCCCGCCGTAGCGGTGACATGTCCGGCCAATTTGGCACGGTGGAATCTCTTGCAGCCCGCCTTAGCGGTGACATGTCCGGCCAATTAGGCGCGGTGGAATCATATCATCATACATATCATATATTTGTCATCATACATCATTATGGACTCACCACTATCATTCATTTCATAGACATATTATACATTCATCTTTATTCATGTCATAATCGCATCGTAAGCATATTGTGATTCTACCATATTTTAGCATTCTTATGAGCGTATACATATACATATCATCAACACATACGTTTGAACTCAAAGACAACTATATCCAAGTCGGGGTGACGTAAGGTCGTGAACCCCCGGTCATGTTATGGAGTAAGCATAAGCGTCATATCTCACCTTGGAGGGACTAACGTTTAAGGTGAGTACATATAGGGAAGAGTATCAATGGATCATAATTTTCATCATTAACTTCGTAGGTTCATCATTCCGTAATCTCTAGAATCTTTAGGCTTAAACTTATCATTCTCATTGTCGTACTCATAGCGTATTTCCTACCTCATGTGACTATTCATGAACGTAGGCCTTTAGTCTTTTGGAATATAGGAAATTCATGAAGAGGAAGGAAAATCATGCATAAGATTCATGCCTTGTAAAGAAGGGTTAAGCCTCACATACCTTTGTCGCTTAATCACCCTATCGCTTGCTCGTTCCCCTTTTAACGCTCGTGTCTTTACCTTCAAGAGAGTTCGTATCGTCGTTAGCTAGGAAATTTAGATAACGTGCTTCTTAAGGCTAAAGAAAATTGGGCAGCGTTTCCTTTGTTTATACTACTTTCCGCCATATTCCATATCAACTCCCAACATTCACAACACCAATCACAATATCGCTAGCAACAATCGTCATTCATTTACATGATTCGCATTTCATAATTTCACTTCAACTCTCCACATTCATGACTAAAGTTCATTATCACGTTATTTCATGTCCAATACTTATTCTATGTTCTAAATGTCATTTTTAACGCATTCATAATCTCAACGCAACCATTTCCATGATTCAATCCAACTACTACTCACTAATGACACTATTTCCACATTTAGGATCCATTTCTCATACTCTTCTACAATCCATGAGTTTCAACTTATAACTACTTCAAACAACATGTAATGATCATGAAACTTACCTTAGATGATGAAGGAATAGACCTTGAGTGATAATACACCTTTTGCACAAAAACCCTATTTCCTCTTTCTTGAGATTTCTTGACCTTGATGACTTTAATGAAGTTTCATAGGCTTGATTCACTTCAAATCTTGTTATTGATCCTTGATCCCCTTTGTTTTCTTGTGGATGAAGTATTTGGAAGGTTCTAGAGGTCTTGAGGAGTAGAAGACGTGAGTGGGAATGAATAAAATGAAGTGGGCATCACATATATAAACTTAGAACATTTCAGTCGTCGGGAGTTCCACGGTCCGTGGAACCAAGTGCTGGCTGTGGAACTGGTCGTGGTTCACGACCAGCCAGCCATCTTCTCTGCTGGCTATTCCACGGTCCGTGGATCATGATGCTGTCCGTGGAACTCACAGTTCCACCGGAATGGTTCCCGTCGTTTCGTTTGATCTCCAATCCTTATGGAACCTTCTTAGCACTTGTTTATCACTTCATTAATAATCTAGGGGACATTATAACTCTTCTCCAAAACATCCTTAAGGTACCATTAACTCAATACTCATAATTTTCCTGACACACTCAACTTATAACTCGCTTTCTTAACAACTTTCTCTCTTCAACTCGGATGTCTCCGAAAATCTTAGTTCGGACTATCAATTACTATCTCTCGCTTGTCCCGAACCTCGTATTCGTCATGCCCTTCGTGAGTCTATTCACTTGTACGCTAAGGGGAAATTTCCAAGGCGTAACATATATGGCCAAGGAACTATGCCTTATTGAAAGAAAGGTTAGCCTTACATACCTTTTTGTTTAGCTATTCTATCGCTTGAACGTTCTCCTTCAATGCTCACGTTTCTACCTTCATTAGAGTTTATACTAACATTAGATAATCGATAGCTTAGCATACTTGACTAAAGCTAGAGAAAATTGGGCAGCATCTCTTTGTTTATACAACTTCCTCCGTATCATATATCAACTCCCAAACATCTATAATAACATTCACATCATCGTAAGCAATAGTCTTTATTCACCTACATTATTCATATTTCTCAATTCACTTCAAATCATCCATATCCATGGTCATGGCACACTATTACATTCACTCATATACAATGTCTATCCCATGTTCTTAATGTCAATTATAGCATAATTATAATCACAACATATCAAGAATCGTGACTCAATCCAAGCTACTACTAAAAAATGATACTATTCTCACATTCATGACCCATTTTCTAACTCCCTCTACAATCCAAGTCTTTCAACCTCTCAATACCTTAAACAACATGGAATGACCATAAAACTTACCTTAGATGGTGTAGGAATGGACTTCAGGTGGAAACACTTCACTTGAGCAAAACCCTAGTTCCATTTCCACTTGGATTTCTTGTCTTGGATGAACCTTAATGAGTTTCTTACACTTGATTCTCTTGGTTTGATGAAGCTGATCATTAGTATCTCTTGAATTCTTGTGCGAGAGGTGTGGAGAAATGTTCTAGAGAGTTCTTGAGAGAAAGGGAGTGAAGATGAAATGAACTTAGGTCCCCTCTTTTAATAACCCATAATCGCCGTCTCGGTTCTACGGACCAACATACGGTCCGTATAATTTATATGGACCGTATGTCGGCCGTAGATTTGGTCCGGTGGAGGTGCCATTCGGCAGAATATACGGCCTAACATACGGCGCATTTTTTTTATACAAGATGTTGGGCCGTATAATGCCCAAATTTTTCCGAACTCGTTCTCGTCGACTCGTTTGATCTCCAATCCTTATGGAACCTTCTGAACACTTGTTTAGCACCTTATTAACAACCTACGGGATGTTATAACTCGTCTTCAAAACATCATTAAGTTATCACTAATCCGGTACTCGTAAATCTCTTCCGATACATAATGTATACCTTGCCTCTCTTGGCAAACTTTCCTCTCTTACCTCGAATGTCTTTGAAATCTCAATTAGGGTCACCAAAGGCTATTCCTTACTTATCAAAACATCGTATACTTCGTGCCCTTCGTTAGTCTATTCACCGTGCATTAATGAAAAATTTTCTGAGGTGTAACAAAACACAAGTAAAAACTGCCATTGAAAGCATTAAATGTGACGTAAATACGCGGCACATCAACACCCCCAACCTAAAGTATTTGCTTGTCTTCAAGCAAGACATACAACACAACGACTCAATCTACCACCTAGTAATCACAGAGTAATAATTTCTACATTAGTTTTGACTCTGAACTACCGTCCTGCACGTTTTTTTTTTCTTCCAAGTACCACCCCATTTTTCTATTTTCAAACAATATGCACAACTCAAGAATGCTATGACTAACAATGATGCTTCAATCCATGACATTACATTATTGGACATATTATGATGCACACAAACACTACTTTCGCCGATCACTTCATTTTGATCAATTCTCATCCTTATGCCCTCACATCGACCAAAGAATGTCCCAACACACATAGATACAACAATAATGGGATGAAGATCAAAGAGAAGAGAAGAACACTCACACTCACAAAGAAGTTCATATCTACACATGCAAATACCATATGCTTGCCCTAATTTTCTATCATTTCATCCTAGGTTCGTTCAGTCATGATCATACTAGGACTTGTTTCTGGCTTGTAATGTAGGCTTAGGGACGAGTAGGACACTTTTTAGATATTAGTGACTAACCCTTCTTGAACACTACAACATCTCCTCACCTTAATTCACCTCTTATTCAACCCCTTCATTTTCTTTCAAGTTTTCGACCTCGATGTGGTTTTATTCCTAATCAACTTATAATTCTTTTTGTGTTACACTTTTCTAATTTCTTTCTTTCTTTTTTTTTCTTTTTTTTTTATATGAAAACACCATATCGGATCCCAACTAGCAAACTCTACCACCCCAACTTATGTTTTTAACATCTACTTCATATTTATTTCACCCCCAACTTAGGAATTTTACCTCATCTATCTAGTAGCATCAAGGAGGGAACGGGTGCGAAGATGGATTTATTTCACAAAGGGTAAGGTTTCATTATTGTCTTGCCAAGAAAAAGGTCAAAAGGCTCAAAAAGGGAAAACTAGGAATATTTACAATTATATGGTCAGACTTATTTAGGAAAAGTGACTATTTACTCAAAGAAAGCCTAAGCTCATCTCACATATATCTGAACTACTTTCTGCATCTCATCATTTTGTATAACCTTTGGTAACCCATCCCGTGAAGTAGGTGGTTCTTGTTGAGCTATTTATGACCTCCTCTGCAGAACCAGACTTGTCGTATTAGTAGTCATCGATCCCCGCTACTATATCGTGATCATCGTATTCTGCCTCAACCGGCCATGATTTTGACATTTTATAACTCTTCTCTCCATATCGTCTTGCCAAAGTCAATGTCATCATGGTATATCTTTGATGTTCTGAAATGAAGTGGACAATGGACCTCAGTCCTATTCTTATCTCACCTCTACGTCTTCGGTCCAGATGTCTATTACTCTTCTAATAACTTCAATCCCTTTATAGAACACTTCTTTAGATTAGACGAAATCTTCCTATTGATATCCTTGCCTTCTTGGCTATAGAAGTAACTCCGTTATATTCACTATGTCTTTGTTCCCTACGTTTCCCAGCGTACACTATCTTGTGGCTATTATCGCTTCCGTCCAATTACACTTTACAGTTATGCCTCTGCTTAATTGGATCTTCATGCATCAAACTATTTCACAACACGTAGTCCTACCTCAGCCGAGGACTTATCTTACAATTTTTGTTGTTTGCTTGTTAATCGGTTGCGGCGTTATGATTAGATGTATATTAACTCTATCCTAACTCACTTTACTTTAACCAAGCCGTCTTATATGAAATCACTTGTCTTCGCCCTTGTTATTACCGTTAATAGCCATCAATTTCTCATTTAGTCCTATCTTATTCAGTTTCGCTTATAACTCAACCCTAGTTCCCTTACATTCTGGATTCCTTGTATACGAAGTTCTAGATATCATCTATTCGCTTCCTCCTCTATGTTACCATCCATGTTATAATATTATGTCGTGGTTATCCTGGATGTAGCAATTGTCATCATATACCAACTTACCTTTATTTCAACCCTTTCTCGATCCATCCTTCTCCTATGGTCACATCCACGTCTTTGTTACACCCCTAAAAATTTTGTGTTACCAAAACTGTAGACGGCTTAGTATGAGCTCAAGGGAGAGTAAAGTTATACAAGGATCAGGGATGAATATTATATGATCTGAGTATAAAAATATATATATGACATTTGGAGACCGTATGGAGTAAATCAATTAACACGTTACTTGATGAATAGCTCTCGTAACCGTAGGTTAAGGTGGGGCTCACATGTCAGAGTTTTATAACGGACATATGAAAAGTGATATGAGTAGTACATGAGAAGTTGAGCAAGTCTTAAGAAGGACCCTTAAGTCAAATATGGGCATAAGCCCTCCAAAAGGATGATTTAAGGATACTTTTTCAGATGATCTGACTTGGAGGGGCGAAAATGCTATTATAGTTTTGGAATTTGGAAACACACCAAAAATGAAAGTTGTAGATAATTGAAATAACTTTCCAAGCACAGGTCGTGGTCCCTCATACAATAGCGGGATCAAGAATTATGGCCATTTTAAGATAAACACTCCAAGCTATCAAATGGCTTCCACGGGTCCCACTTGGGAAGGTCGATGGAACTGACTTATGAGGGGTATAAATACCCAATTAACTCTATTTTTTCATCATTTTACATTCTCAATAGTCCTAGAAACTTCCCAACACAACCACCAAACATTTATAGCCCATTAAATCAAGAATTTAACAAGATTACACCAAACTAGTCCATGAAAGGTGATTGTTCCTGCTTCTACTTGATGTTGTGGCAAGTTTGGTCTTGAAGGAAGTTGGTGTGACTGAATTTATTCAATTATAAGGTATGTTCTTCATCCTATCTCTTATGTTGAGTTGATTCGAAGGTTTAACAAGTCTTAAAAGTTAAAATAGTTATGAAGGAAAGGTCATAAAGTGCCGTGCTATAGTTGTTGTGTTTATGGACTGTTTTGAGCATGTTGTAGCCATGTGGCTGGGCTGATTTACATTTATAGAGATGGTATCTAATGTCTTTGGTGTGTTGATAAGATTATGCTCCTTGATTGGGAAGAAAGGAAGTGTATATTGTTGTTGTATGTTGAAAAACATCGTGTGGGATGTTTTATTGAATATATTGCTATTGATAATATTGTTGTTGATGTTGGTATTGGTATTGTTGTTGTTGTTGTTGGTTGCTGGATTGTGATTTTGGTGCTGCCCGAAGTTTGGCAGATTCTAAAGGAGTTTGGTTTAAGGCCTTGAGATAGGCATATGATGATAAGTCTAACGGTAGTATAATTTCTTTTGTGTGTAAATTTGCAAGTTCGGGAGAATATGCGTTAATTCGTAGAAGATCAATCAGGTATGTTAAGGCTCGTCCCTTTCTTTCGAAGGCATGATCCCTATGGTATGATTTAATAAATGCTTCCATAACTTCTTCTTTTTCAAAAGATAGAAGTTTATGACTCAAAGGCATGATTCCTTTCCCGATAATCCATAAATGTTTTCCAAAATGCCTGCATTTTCCAAACCAGAGATTTATGATTCTGTGAGCTCTTATGATAACAGCGATGAACATGTTTTTTTACGATGATAATGATGATGTCAAAGATGAGAATATTTTCTATGATGATTATGATGATGATGATTTTATGGTTAAAAGTCTCAAGTTGTGAGATCAATGCTTTTATGAGATTATTGAGCTTATTTCATGATTTTCTCAGTTTTATTCATTGTTGTTGGTCTCACCTTATAATAATTATTCCTTCAAGGTGAAATAGAGTGATGATGATTATTTCATAAAATAAATCAGAGATTACCGACCTTATGTCACTCCGCTAAAGTGGTAGCTTATGTTTTAACCCTCATGCATGCTATGAGCATAATATGTGTGTAAAGTTATTTTGTGACATTACCAAGTTCTAGTATTTCATTTTGCTTATGCACTGCACTCATTCTCATTCTTCATGTAGATATATAAGGCACAGTTGACAGGGGTGACACTGTGGCCTTTGTTGTGATGTATATATATAAGGCACGAAGAGGGGGGTGAATGCCTTCTATGATGTGATGTTGTATATATATAAGGCACGGTTGACGGGGGGTTGTGGCCTATGATGTGATGTTTATATATATAAGGTTGACAAGGGGTATATATCTTGCCGTGGCCTATGATGTCATGTTTATATATATAAGGATATATACGGGGAGTGATGTGACGTTCTCTCTCTCTCTCTCTCTATATATATATATATGATGTGATATATATATATATATAAGGCACAGTTGACAGGGGGTGACGTTGTGGCCTATGTTGTGATGTTTTTAGGGGTGACAATGTGGCCTATGTTGTGGCATTTCTATAGATATATGTGTTTTGTTGATATAGCCATAATGATTTATTCATTTTTGCACATTCATTGAAATGTCTCAGAGATCTTCCATGCTTTTATGAACATATTGATTTAAAAAGGTGAAAGTTGCTTGTATAGTATCCGCCTTAAGAGGCAATCAAATGTACAGGTCATCTTTATCCCCTGTTATGTTCTATATTTCTTATTATGTTGTTATTCATGCCTTACATACTCAGTACACTGTTCGTACTGACGTCCCTTCTTGTGGACGCTGCGTTTCATGCCACGCAGGTGTATACAGATGAGTAGAAGACATTGGCTATAGGATGTTCCTAGGCTATCAGCTGGATTGGTGAGCTCCATCTCATTTCGGAGTGTTGCCGAGTCACAGTACTTATGTTATGGTATCTCGTGTATGCTAGAGACTTTTGCAGACAGTGTCCTTTTGATAGTGCGTCGAAATGTCGACAGTTGTGTAAAGCGGCCATATAGGTCGATGTGTTCTTATGCTTTATTTTTAAAGATTTTATTGTGACTAAAGGTTTTCTTTGAATTAACGATAAGGGAGAAGTCCCTGATTTGACGAAAGAGTTTTATTAAAAAGTTTTTTTTACCCGACGAAAGCGTCATTTCGTAGATTAAAGTTTCACAAAAAATTGTGACTCCTGGATGGAATAGTAGTATGGCACTCAGCCAAGTAGGGTCTTGGGTGTCAGTCACGGCCCTCCGATTTAGGTGGTGACAGAAGTGGTATCAGAGCAGTTCGTCCTAGTGGTTGTCTGCAAAGTCGTGTCCAGTAGAGTCTTATTTATGGTGTGTTGCGCGCCACATTTTTAAACAGGAGGCTACAGGGCATTTAGGATGGTTACCCTTCTTTCATATCTAAGATCGTGCGATGAGAGCCAAGCCATAGAAAATGAAATTCCTTGCACTAACCCTTGATTTCAGCGGAAGAATGGTACTGACAAAGGAAGTGAATGATGATATTGGGATTACAGGGATAATATAAGTTGAAGGAATCAGTACAGAGGTAAGTATTGGTAAAAAGGATTATGAGTCAGATATGGTAAGAATGTTGCAAGTATGATTGAAATGTATAGCTAATGAATAGAAGAGAAAGTGACTAGGAAAGTACAAAAGGATGGTTGATAAAGGTTCAGGTATATTCCGAGTTGTGACGCAAGAGGTAAGTTTCGTCATCTTTGCATTCTGTTCGATATTGAGAGCCATGTATGGCTAAGGTGTGCTAAGTATGTATATATTTGCACCTGTGAGGCATTGTATGTATTTTTTGGGCTGCGTGTAGGTCTGGGATAGTAAGAAATATAATGGACACTCTGCCAAAATTCTCCAAAAAATTTAAGGACAAGGACCAAAGATTTAGGAGATCATGAAGATTATACGTCTATGATTGTTACAGATTGATTAATGGGAAAGTATGGGACAAGATGATATGGAATGATAAAATGAAGATGACACTACAAGTGGACTTGGGGCATTAATTATTGGAATAAAAAGTACTATTCTGGCTAGACAGATAGTTGGGTACATCATTATTTCGAGTATCCCTAGGGATTATTATAGGCAAGATTTGAGAATTAAAGTAGTATTTTTGGGTAATGACAAGTAGGGAACTTGAAGGATTCGTAAGTGAAAGAACAAAAGCGATGACGAAAGGATTATTATGGGATGAAATTTCGATCAAGAATGGCAATGGAATACAACACCATAAGGTAAAGCCTTTAAAGGGGGAAGCGAATAAGCTTGGGTACGAGCACAAGGACTGAAATAATATGTGGTAGATGTTGTATTGTGAATGGATTATAAAGATAGTTCGAAGTAAGAATTATTGTAGGAATAAGATTAACAAAATCTGAAGGCAAGTCAGCAAATGAATAGAGTAACTAAAGAGTATTTGTTGAGACTGGACTGAAAATAATTCATGGGGAAGAAAAGAAATTGAACGATATTCCAGTGGGGAACTTAATGTCCACAAAATGGGAAGGATATGACAAGAAAATAGAAGGGAATGCAAGGGAGTTTTAAGATGGTCTTGGTGTGCATGAAGAATGGTTTATGAGGAAGATGATTAGTAGTCTGAAGGATTAAAATGGGTTACATTCGAGGTTTTGTAGGTACAAGGTCTATTGGGGGATTCAGGGAAAGTCAACAAATGAGTTATGTTGTGGCTTAACATAAAGAGAAGGTTTTCACGACTAACTCAAAAGAAATGATTTATAGAAAGGATTATGGATTTGGTTATATGTTAAGGTTGAGTTAAAGAATGTCATAAAGATATGGGTTGTTCCTGTTATATTTTAGGATACTGGAGATATTAAGATGATTTTATATAAGTTAGATTGGTGAATTGGGGTTACTTAGTTCCTACAAATCGGGAGTTGTCGGTAAAATGAAGTATAGTCAGAACTTATGTTTTCCATTGATGCAGAGATGATTACGTTGAGTAGAGCTATGACTAGTTAGAGAGTTAACGCAATTGCAGAGCGAGGGTTACGAGAGTATCAAGAGGCAAGTTATGAGATTTAAAGTCCAGTAAGATAAAAATGAGGAAGATATGAGTTATTGGAGTACATGAGGTCATAATTGGTTCAGACCTCAGTTAAGAGGCCAGAAGCATCGTGGTTTGGTATCCAGGTATGTTAGTGATTTCTTCAGAAGCATGTTTTCCGACTTATGAGTTTCAAGAGCAAAGAGATTAGCTACAAGAGTAGACAAAGGTTTGTAAACCTATGATGTTAGTAAATTCAGTAGAAGGCTATGAAGGGTATGAGCGGATTTAAACAGGTTAAAAGTCGAGGAATGGACAACAAGATTTCGAGAAGGACAGAAGTAAGCATAGGAAAGAGTGAGTAAATAACCAACGGAGACCTGTTATGGCGATGGTACGATTAAATGTGATATGTTAACGGGAAGAATGATTTGATAAGGGGATGTACCAGAGAATGGGATCGGGGACAGATTACAAGACTAGTTTAAACAATCGAGGACGAATGTTTCTAAGGGGGGAAGGATGTTACACCCCAAAAAATTTTGTGTTACCAAGACTGTAGACGGCTTAGTATGAGCTCAAGGGAGAGTAAAGTTATACAAGGATCGGGGATGAAGATTATATGATTTGAGTATACGAATATATATATATATATATATATATATATATATATATATATATATATTCGTAGGACCGTAGGGAGTAAATCGGTTAACACGTTACTTGATGAATAGCCCTCATAACCGTAGGTTAAGGTGGGGCCCACTTGTTGGATTTATATAAAGAAAATATGAAAAGTGATATGAGTAGTACATGAAAAGTTGAACAAGTCTTAAGAAAGGACCCTTAAGCCAAATATGGGCATAAGCCCTCCAAAAGGATGATTTAAGGATACGTTTTCGGATGATCTGACCTGGAGGGGCAAAAATGATATTATAAGTTTGGAATTTTGAAACACACCACAAGTTAAAGTTATAGATAATTGAAAGAGCTTTCCAACCATAGGTCATGGGCCCTCATACGATATCGGGATCAAGAATTATGGCCATTTTAAGATAAAGACTCCAAGCTGCCAAATGGCTTCCGCGGGTCCCACTTGGGAAGGTCGGTGGAACCGACTTATGAGGGGTATAAATACCCAATTAACTCTATTTTTTTCGCATTTTATATTCTCAATAGTCCTAGAAACACCCCAACACAACCCCCAAACATTTATAGCCCATTAAATCAAGAATTTAACAAGATTACACCAAACTAGTCTATGAAAGGTGATTGTTCTTGCTTCTACTTGATGTTGTGGCAAGTTTGGTCTTGAAGAAAGTTGGTGTGGCTGAATTTATTCAAGTATAAGGTATGTTATTCAGCCTATCTCTTATGTTGAGTTGATTTGAAGGTTTAGCAAGTCTTAAAAGTGAAAATAGTTATGGAGGAAAGGTCATAAAGTATCGTGATGTAGTTGTTGTGTTTGTGGACTATTTTAAGCATGTTGTGGCCATGTGGCTGGGCTGATTTACATGTATAGAGATGGTATCTAATGTTGTTGGCGTGTTGATGAGATTATGCTCCTTGATTGGGAAGAAAGGAAGTGTATATTGTTGTTGTATGTTGAAAATCATCGTGTGGGATGTTTTATGGAAGATATTGCTATTGATAATATTGTTCTTGATGTTGGTATTGTTGTTGTTGTTGTTGGTTGCTAGATTGTGATTTCGGGCTAGGCATATAAACAGGGGAGATGTTGCTCGAATTTTGGCAGATTCTAAAGGAGTTTGATTTAAGGACTTGAGATAGGCATATAACGATAAGTCTAACAGTAGTATAATTTCTTTTGAGTGTAGATTTGCAAGTTCGGGAGAATAAGCGTTAATTCGTAGAAGATCAATCAAGTATGTTAAGGCTCGTCCCTTTCTTTCAAAGGCATGATCCCTATGGTACGATTTCATAAATGCTTCCATAACTTCTTTGTTTTCAAAAGACAGAAGTTTATGACTCCAAGGAATGATTCCTTTCCCGATAATCCATAAATGTTTTCCAAAATGAACGTATTTTCCAAACCAGAGATTTATGATTCGGTGAGCTCTTATGATAACAGCGATGGACATGGTTTTTTACGATGATAATGATGATGTCAAATATGAGAATATTTTCTATGATGATTATGATGATGATGATTTTATGGTTAAAAGTCTCAAGTTATGAGATCAATGCTTTTATGAGATTATTGAGCTTATTTCATGATTTTATCGATTTTATTCATTGTTGTTGGTCTCACCTTATAATAATTATTCCTTCAAGGTGAGATAGAGCGATGATGATTATTCCATAAAATAAATCGGAGATTACCGACCTTACGTCACTCCGCTAAAGTGGTAGCTTATGTTTGAACCCTCATGCATGCTATGAGCATAATATATGTGTAAAGTTATTTTGTGACATTACTAAGTTCTATTATTTCATTTTGCTTATGCACTGCACTCATTCTCATTATTCATGTAAATATAAGGCACAATTGACAGGGGGTGACGCTGTGGTCTTTGTTGTGCTGTATATATATAAGGCATAGTTGACATGGGGTGACGCTGTGGCCTTTGTTGTGATGTGTATATATATATATATCTAAGGCACAGTTGATAGGGGTGACGCTGTGGCCTTTGTTGTGATATATATATATATAAGGCACAGTTGACAGGGGGTGACACTGTGGCCTATGATGTGATGTTTATATATATAAGGCACAGTTGACATGGGGTGACGTCGTGGCCTATGATGTGATGTGTATATATATAAGGCACAGTTGACTGGGGGTGACGCTGTGGCCTATGATGTGATGTTTTTATATATAAGGCACAGTTGACAGGGGTGACGTTGTGGCCTATGGTATGATGTTTATATATATATAAGGCACAGTTGACAGGGGTGACGCTGTGGCCTATGATGTGATGTTTATATATATAAGGCACAGTTGACAGGGGGTGACGCTGTGGCCTATGTTGTGATGTTTTTAGGGGTGACAATTTGGCCTATGTTGTGGCATTTCTATAGATATATGTGTTTTGTTGATATAGCCATAATGATTTATTTATTTTTGCATATTCCTTGAAATGTCTCAAAGGTCTTCCATAATTTTATGTACATATTGATTTAAGAAGGTTGAAGTTGCATGTATGGTATCCGCCTTAAGATGCAATCAAATGTACAGGTCATCTTTATCCCCTGTTATGTTCTATATTTCTTATTATGTTGTTATTCATGCCTTACATGCTCAATACACTATTCGTACTGACGTCCCTTCTTATGGACGCTGCGTTTCATGCCACGCAGGTGTATACAGATGAGTAGAAGACATTGGCTATAGGATGTTCCCAGGTTATCAGCTGGAGTGATGAGCTCCATCTCAGTTCGGAGTGTTGCCGAGTCAGAGTACTTATGTTATGGTATCCCGTGTATGTTAGATACTTTTGCAGAGAGTGTCCTGTGGATAGTGCGTCGAGATGTCGACAGTTGGGTAAAGCGGCCATAAAGGTCGATGTGTTCTTATGCTTTATTTTTAAAGATTTTATTGTGACTAAAGATTTTCTTTGAATTAACGATAAGGGAGAAGTCCCTGATTTTATGAAAGAGTTTTATAAAAAAATTTTTTTTTTTACCCGACGGAAGCATCATATCGTAGATTAAAGGTTCACAAAAAATTGTGACTCCTGGATGGAATAGTAGTATGGCACTCAGCCGAGTAGGGTCTTGGGTGTCAGTTGCGGCCCTCCGGTTTGGGTCGTGATGGTCTTACCCTCAAATTCGACGTTATTGTTTACTGACTTGGGTGGTTAGAAGTGTACCACGCTCATTGCTTTCATTTCGACTTTCCCTCGATATTGCGACTTCGTATTGATATGATTAATTCAAATTAACTACACCATTAAATATTATCATAGTCCACTTTTAACTCCAAGTATTATTGTGATTAATCCTTTTCTATTTCTTTGTTATTTGACCTATCATTGCGCCTTCACCTTATAATCTCAAGCAGATTTTTCCTATGGAGTTATACCTCCCAACATTTTCCTATTATTCAATTTAACATTCCTTTGTATAAGACGTTTGACTGCATCTGTCATCAATTCGTCCATTTTCCTTATCATTATACTCATGCGTCACACTCTAAAGTGGTTTCTAATCCCTTTCAGTCACGATCCTTCTATCTTTTCGTCGTCAAACAAGGTACACTTCTGACCTAACACTTTATCATCTTATTCCCCCCTTAGGGAAGTGGTTCAATACTTATGTTTAAAAATTTACTCTTCTTTCCGTTTTCCATAGGTTCATATCCTTAGCAATTTGCAATTGATCTAAGAGTAACCATTCATCTTCTCAGCCAATCTGTCGAGATGCATATACACGTAGAGGGTTACATATTCTTACGAGCATACTGGTCCTGAACAGGCTTAACCTCCCGTCAAAGATATCTTTATAATTTATTGGCGGTCCTCTTTCTACTAATTGTCTTTCTCCTTCTACACGTTTACTCATTCAATCAATCTAATAGTAGCTAGTACAAGATTCCTACTTAATAAAGTCCATCCTGAGTGTTGGCGTCCCTCTGTTACATAATCATTTGACTTTCGTAGTAGGTTTCCTTCAGATTACCAGTTCATCGTTAATGAAGAATGTAACTTACACCATTTTGTAATCTCGAAATCATTTACCTCCTATCCTTCCTAGACTCTGCTTCTATCGTTCACGGTTCTCCACCCCTTATCTTATTCTAAATTGTCTTCGCCATGCATCTCTTGCTTTCTCCATTAGCTACTCAATCTTGCATTACTTACTTGATGATCCTATAGTCGTAAAACTTTCTAAAGGATATATTTTCCGCAGCTTAGTCTTACCTTTCACCCTAAACATTCCCCTGTGACAGTTTATGATCCTTACATTCGTACCCTCGTATAACTTTATGACATCTTTGCTGATATTGAACTATGGATAAGAAGGTTTCCGTCAATATATAACTCATTGGGTAACATACACCGTCCTTCCTCCTTTTCTAACCTTTTTTTATCCCATTGATGCTCAAAACAATATAACTACCTTTGTACGAATCTTGCAATTCCATATCGTATCATCATGGATATTAAGCACTGCAATCCTTATAATCCAAACTCTTTTCCTATTCCATTATTTGTGTTTTACCTTTTTGCTAGTAGATCATTCGTTTAAATAAAACTTAAGTGTCATACTAAAACATATACGTATCCTTCCCATAACTTTCCATATAAAGAAAATACAACCTCTGATTAGTCATACCGTTGCCTTATTAATCAAGCACCTGTAAGGTTGCTAACCAATCACGTAGTCTTTTACTATTATCCGATAGAAAATCCCATCTAAGGTTCTCTTTCTAGCTTTACCCCCCCTCCCCCCCCCCCCCCCTCCTTTTGGGGCGTTATCGACAATGCTTCAAAGGTTATCTTCACAATAGAACATATAATAAAGATATGTAACCATTTTTATCAAAATAGTAAATATACCTGTCGTCATTATTTTTCCTCTCGTAGAATTAGCAACCTGGGCTCTCCCTTTGCCCTTATTTTGATTCTCTCGATTCAAGCTAGGGCAGTTCCGAATCTGGTGCCACTGGCTCCCTCACCAAAAGCAACCCTCGTCACGCATATGATAAGGCCAGACATGCGCCCGATTGAACAGACTACAATGTGGTCTTACTCGACTTGCATCACTTCGGTCCTAGTATCCTGACATACATGGGTCTTGCCAAGGCCCTACCTGAGAGCCCTGATCTGGTATAAGCTGAGGTAGTGGTCTAGTCTGTTACCTCCTTATTCGCGACCTGCTACCGCCCGAAAATCCTATACAAGTACCCATTATTTTGGGCCCTCTTCTTTGGCCATCATCTTCATCCAAATCATGTTCTGTAAGCACGGGTGAGTCCTGATTAACGGATGCCCAAGACTGCAGGCTCCTCAATCCCTCGAAGTAACCTACATCCTCAAGCACTCTTCATGGCACAGAGTTTGGAAATCAACTAATTATGTTTGAATCTGCACCACCCTCCTTAGCTCTTGCACAACTGGGGCTATAGGTGGAGCTAGCAATACTAAAGCTCTCCCTTCCTGTTCTAACAGTGTCGGTGTCAAAACCACCTGAATGATGGCCCATCCTAAACCTGAGACAGATTGGTCTCGATAGTAGGCATAGCCTCAGATGGGTCCTCCTCTATGGAGTAACTCACCTCCACTCCTGTCGTCACCTTAACCCTCAAATCATCTGTAGTCCTTCCCATAGAAATCATCTTCTAACTATAAAACAAACAGAGGTCAAGGTTAAGAACTTCATATCATATTACTCAGCTCTATAGCATGATCTAGGACAAGAAAGAAAGATAACCAACCTAAATGCCCTGCAGCCTCCTGTTTATAAGTGTGGCACACAACACACCCATAAACAAGACTCTACTAGACACGGCTTGTAGACATCCCTAGGACAGACCTGCTATGATACCAAGTTTGTCATTGTTATATCCTGTATTTCGTGCCTTGGGACAATCCGGGTTAGCTATGATAAGTTAGAGACAAAGCCATTCCGAGATGCGAAGTCGGGATTTTTGACCTTCGATTTTGTTTTAAGACCTAAAGCGTTCATGAATTTGTTGGTATGGAACAATTAGGAAAATTTGGGACCAAAATTGGAATTTATGGAAGTTGAAAATCATGCATTTTCCCTTGTTGTGGCCGTGTGGTGTGGGAGTTGGCCCACACAATTTGTGGACAATTTTAATTGGTCCAACACACGTATGGCCAACGGGACACATGTATAATTCACCTAGGAGCTTAAAAGATGATCACTAAGTCATCTTTATTCATTTCAACACTTAGAAAAAAAAAGAGCAAGAAGTTGAAGAGAAAAGGAGGCTCTCGGCCAAGAGGAGGAAAAACCAAGTCAAATTCTAGCCATCCCAAAAATATTTCCTTGGTACAAATCCACTAATTTGAGGTCCCTAAGTAACGTGGAAGTGTTGTTCGGGTCATCCAACCATTCGTTGTGGCAATTGCAAACCCTAGCCTATTTGTGAAGTGGAAGAAGAAAGGTAAGAATTAATCATGTTTTATGTGTTATAAAGGTTGTATGCATGTTGTAGTATGTTAAAATGGATGAAAATCATGAAATATGGCATGTTGGAGTGAAGGTTGTGTGTGTAGTGCATAGCCGTGTGAGGTGTGTGTGTGTTGTGTTGTATTGAAGCAATGAATTAAAGTCTAGTTAGCATGTTGTGATTGTTGTAGAGTGGAGAAATGAATGAGAATCATCTATATATGTTTGTAGGAGGTGTTGGCCGAATGTAGGCTATTTATGTGACAAGAAATGGATTATTGTTAATTAGTATTTTGAATGTTGTCGTTATGGATTCTATGTCGACGATAATAGTTTAATGACTCAAATTGATATCGTAAGTGTTGTGGGCTGAATTGGAGGTTATTGTGCATTTAATGTAATTTGTATATTTACGAGAATGATATCGTTATAGTGTGGATTGTTGATGCAAATCATGATTTGAAAATGAGGAATGCGCTATAGTGAGGTTCTCGGGTTTGGGGACACTTTTCGGGCAAATTGGAGCCTTGTTGGATTGTTGGAAATATTGTATGAATTGTTTGAAATGTTCTTAAATATTGTTAGTATGGATTCGAATTGGTATTTGAATGTATAAGCGTTGATGTTGGCTCGAAGGTAAGCCGTGGAATTGAATAGTATGAATGTTGTTGAATGATGTAAAAGAGAGCTACTAATGTTATATTGCCTTTTGGATTGATTATTGATGTTGCTAGGTTGGTTGTTGTTGTTGTTGTTGCTGATTTGGCCGAGTTAAATTCTCGGGGTTAGTCTATTTACAGGGGAAATGCTGCCCAAATTTCTGTAGAATTTAGTGCTAATTTGGAATAAAATGCCCAAAATGTCTATAACTAATGTTTGGCATATTATGACGCATTTGTAAACCTTGGGGAGTCCGAGGCGTGGGTTGAGATTAGCTTGAGTTTGGGCTAGCTTGAGAGCGTACGAGGTATGTAAAGCTTACCTTTCCTTCTTTGGCATGTCTTAGATACGGCTAAGTTATGATATGTTATGAGCTTGGGGGGTAATTCTATTCTTAAAAATCCGAGCACGTTTACGAGTTGTATTTGCTTTTGATGTTGGCATCCTTATATGGTCAAGCTATGGTTTATATGTCTTTGTATGATTGATTTTCAAAAGTTGTATAAAAGTTTTGTTTTCAAAAGAGTTTTGTTCTTAAACGATTCGAAACTACGAACGACCGTAACTTTCAAGAAAAGGCTCGGATCGCTTTGATATCTTCGCAAATGGTTCTATGACGTATTATAACTATGATTTTCATGGGCGGGCCCGACTTGAGTCGACACCCCTCCGTGGGCCCCGCGACTTTCTTTACGTACTTTGACGATTTTTTAAAGAACTTAATATGACTACCTTTCTGACCCCCGAGTATGATTATATATTTGTCTGTTGAGTCTGAAATAATGATTCGTATACCTATGATTCCGACACGTGACTATGGTTTCTGAAGTTCGATTTGATATGTTCCCGAGTGATATTAGGAGGAAATTTGATTTGGCTATTGTCTTGGCTTGGAAATAATAGTTCGCTTTGGTTATTCTATTGGGTTTGTAGTAATGATTTGTATGCCGGTATGTGATATGGCCGCTGGGTATTTGGCCGCGGTATGTTGTGTGATATTGCCGCTGGGTATTTGGCCGCGGTATGTTATGTGATATTTGCATTTGGGTATTTGGCCGCGGTATGTTCTGTGATATGGCCGCTGGGTATTTGACCGCGGTATGTGATGTGATATTGCCGCTGGAGTGTGACCGCGGTATGTGATGTGATACTGAGTCCTATACACAATTTGTTTTTTGAAAAAAAAAATTATTATAAATAAACACTTTGGTATTTTTGGATATGTACTTACTTTCTGTACTTTTGTTTCGATTATGACTCAGATTTGATTACTGTATTTTTACGCTTGCATACTCGCACATATTCCGTACCTTGACCCCCTTTCTTCGAGGGTCGCGTTTCATGCCCGCAGTACGTACGTGCGGTTTGGTGATCGCCGTCTAGGACACCTATCCCGCTTGTTGGAGAGCTCCCTTTATTCCGGAGCCTACATTTTGGTATATATTCTCCCGTTGTGTGTGTATTTGTGCATTCAGGGGTACGGCGGGGCCCTGTCCCGTCATATGACTCGGTTGATCTGTATTAGAGGTCTGTAGACATAGATTTGGGTTATGTACAGTTTTGTTCGAATGCATTGAGTAAGTTGTGTTTGGGCGGCCCACCCGCCGTGGCAGCCTTGTCGGCTGCGTGTATGTATGCCTTGCTACGTTATGTATATTATGATAGCCTTGCCGGAAGCACGCGCGCGTATGTGTTTGTATGCGTCGGTTTGGAGCCACGTCGATCGATTTATGTACGAGTCGGTTGTATGCCGAATCTGGTCAGTGAGCGCGTATGGGTGCCCAGCTCGGGCACTAGTCACGGCCTACGGGGTTGGGTCATGACAGACGTGGTATCAGAGCAGTTCGTCCTCGGAATGTCTACAGACCGTGTCTAGTAGAGTCTTGTTTATCGTTGTGTTGTGCACCACATCTATAAACAGGAGGCTACGGGACATTTAGGATGTTATCTTTCTTTCTGATCTTAGATCGTGCGATAGAGCTGTATTATCAGGATGACCTCTACCTAACGGATTGTTATGATTTCAGCGATGCCTCCGAGAAAGGCCACAGCGCCGAGAAGGGCAAGTCTCGAAGACGGTGAGACCGGCCGGGCCGGGGATAGCTACTAGGGCCCGTGCCCAGCTTGAGCCAGAGATTGTGCCTCCGACGGCCAGTTCGGCTACCCCGCCAGTATCAGAGGGACTGGGAGCAGCCGCAGCTGCAGATCAGAGGGCGGCTCCACCGCCAGCTCCCGCGGACCCAGCACCCCAGTCTCCAGTTTCCCAGCCAGAAGTGGAGGATCGGGCTATGCGCGACGCGGTCCAGCTATTGACTAGATTGATGGCGGGGCAGGTCCACAGGTATGGACCGGGAGGAGACCACGCGGGCAGGTATGACAGTCAGAGGGCCCGTGATTTTCTGCTTTGTGGTCCACCAGAGTTTTTCGGGTCAAAGCCCGCAGAGGACCCTCAGGAGTTCATCCGGCAGATGCAGCGCACACTGCGACTGATCAGTGCTTCCGAGACAGAGTCGTCGGTTGAGATGGCATCTGTCGGTTGCACGATGTGGCAGCTAGCGAGTACGAGTCGGATGTTGTCCGAGGTGAGGGTGCCCTCCGGCGGTATGGGGCGAGTTTACGGGCCTTCTGCCGGCCCGTTTCTACCTCCGAAGGTGAGGGCGGGCCGGGGTAGACGGATTCTGCTTTGTTGCGGCAGGAGGGGAGGAGCGTCCGGGAGTATAGTACGGAGTTTGATTCGGCCGACCGGGATATGCGCCCGCTTGTGTGGGCGATATGACCGACCAGGATGCAGGTATGTGATGGGGCCGGATGATTACACGGTTGACGATTGTACGGTGATGGCGGCCCGGTCGGGGATGGACATCGCACGGATTAAGAGCACGTGCCCGGGGGATGGAGGAGCGACGCGGGCGTCGGCCCGATAGAGATTATGATGGGTGCCGCCTAAAGAGCTAGATCCTGCCAGGTGATGGAGAGTCTCGAGGCGGCAACCTCGGCGGCGACAGCGCCGAACACTCTTCCCGGCGGCACGGTACACCCCCACGGTTCACCCCCGGAGCCGAGATGGTGCGGGGTATTCGGGGGCGGTCGAGCTGCAGGGCTTCGGGCTCACGGATGGACGGAGATTCCCGGCCGGTGGAGGGCCACCCCCACCCCGTGTCTCGGCTGTGGGGACGCCCGCGGGGGGTGTTGTCGTGCCACGGGCGCTTGCCCCCGTGGCCGGCGGGGGCGCGCTTTATGAGGGATTGTCCACTCGGGGCGATGCGGGGGAGCGACTCGACTCGGGTCGATTCTACCGGTTCGTCTTCCCCTTCCGTAGCTATGCGCCCGACGGGGCGGGCATCCGACTCCCGGCCGTGGCGAGAGGCCCGGTGGAGCCTCGGTCGGCGGTCCATCGAACCGCCTATATGCGTTGACCCGTAGACAGGATCAGGAGGCGCTACCAGACGCGGATACAGGTAATCTAGACTTCTTTATTGATTATGCTGATTGATGTACGAACTGTATGTGATAACTGTAAAAGAGATTCCCCCGAAGTGTTTATAAGATCCCGTAAGGCTAATTTAACATTCGAGGACGAATCTTCTAAAGGGGGAGAGGATGTTATATCCTGTATTTCGTGCCTTGGGAAGATCCGAATTAGCTATGATAAGTTAGAGACAAAGCCATTCCGGGATGCGAAGTCGGGATTTTTGACCTTCGATTTTGTTTTAAGACCTAAAGTGTTCATGAATTTGTTGGCATGGAACAATTAGGAAAATTTGGGACCAAAATTGGAATTTATGGAAGTTGAAAATCATACATTTTTTCCCTTGTTGTAGCCGTGTGGTGTGGGAGTTGGCCCACACAATTTGTGGACAATTTTAATTGGTCCAACACATGTGTGGGCCAAGGGACACATGTATAATTCACCTAGGAGCTTAAAAGATGATCACTAAGTCATCTTTATTCATTTCAACACTTAGAAAAAAAAGAGCAAGAAGTTGAAGAGAAAAGGAGGCTCTCGGCCAAGAGGAGGAAAACCAAGTCAAATTCTAGCCATCCCAAAAATATTTCCTTGGTACAAATCCACTAATTTGAGGTCCCTAAGTAACGTGGAAGTGTTGTTCGGGTCATCCAACCATTCGTTGTGGCAATTGCAAACCCTAGCCTATTTGTGAAGTGGAAGAAGAAAGGTAAGAATTAATCATGTTTTATGTGTTATAAAGGTTGTATGCATGTTGTAGTATGTTAAAATGGATGAAAATCATGAAATATGGCATGTTGGAGTGAAGGTTGTGTGTGTAGTGCATAGGTGAGGTGTGTGTGTGTTGTGTTGTATTGAAGCAATGAATTAAAGTCTAGTTAGCATGTTGTGATTGTTGTAGAGTGGAGAAATGAATGAGAATCATCTATATATGTTTGTAGGAGGTGTTGGCCGAATGTAGGCTATTTATGTGACAAGAAATGGATTATTGTTAATTAGTATTTTGAATGTTGTCGTTATGGATTCTATGTCGACGATAATAGTTTAATGACTCAAATTGATATCGTAAGTGTTGTGGGCTGAATTGGAGGTTATTGTGCATTTAATGTAATTTGTATATTTACGAGAATGATATCGTTATAGTGTGGATTGTTGATGCAAATCATGATTTGAAAATGAGGAATGCGCTATAGTGAGGTTCTCGGGTTTGGGGAGATTTTCGGGCAAATTGGAGCCTTGTTGGATTGTTGGAAATATTGTATGAATTGTTTGAAATGTTCTTAAATATTGTTAGTATGGATTCGAATTGGTATTTGAATGTATAAGCGTTGATGTTGGCTCGAAGGTAAGCGTGGAATTGAATAGTATGAATGTTGTTGAATGATGTAAAAGAGAGCTACTAATGTTATATTGCCTTTCGGATTGATTATTGATGTTGCTAGGTTGGTTGTTGTTGTTGTTGTTGCTGATTTGGCCGAGTTAAATTCTCGGGGTTGGTCTATTTACTTGGGAAATTTGCCGCCCAAATTTAGTGCTAATTTGGAATAAAATGCCCAAAATGTCTATAACTAATGTTTGGCATATTATGACGCATTTGTAGACCTTGGGGAGTCCGAGGCGTGGGTTGAGATTAGCTTGAGTTTGGGCTAGCTTGAGAGCGTACGAGGTATGTAAAGCTTACCTTTCCTTCTTTGGCATGTCTTAGATACGGCTAAGTTATGATATGTTATGAGCTTCGGGGGTAATTCTATTCTTAAAAATCCGAGCACGTTTACGAGTTGTATTTGCTTTTGATGTTGGCATCCTTATATGGTCAAGCTATGGTTTATATGTCTTTGTATGATTGATTTTCAAAAGTTGTATAAAAGTTTTTTTTTTTCAAAAGAGTTTTGTTCTTAAACGATTAGAAACTATGAACGACCGTAACTTTCAAGAAAAGGCTCGGATCGCTTTGATATCTTTGCAAATGGTTCTATGACGTAATATAACTATGATTTTCATAGGCGGGCCCGACTTGAGTCAACACCCCTCCGTGGGCCCCGCGACTTTCTTTACGTACTTTGACGATTTTTGAAAGAACTTAATATGACTACCTTTCTGACCCCAGAGTATGATTATATATTTGTCTGTTGAGTACTGAAATAATGATTCGTATACCTATGATTCGACACGTGACTATGGTTTACGAAGTTCGATTTGATATGTTCCCGAGTGATATTCGGAGGAAATTTGATTTGGCTATTGTCTTGGCTTGGAAATAATAGTTCGCTTTGGTTATTCAATTTGGTTTGTAATAATGATTTGTATGCCGGTATGTGATATGGCCGCTGGGTATTTGGCCGCGGTATGTTGTGTGATATTGCGCCGGGTATTTGGCCGGTATGTTATGTGATATTGCGGCCCGGGTATTTGGCCGCGGTATGTTCTGTGATATGGCCGTTGGGTATTTGACGCGGTATGTGATGTGATATTGCCGCTGTAGTGTGACTGCGGTATGTGATGTGATACTGAGTCCTATACACAATTTGTTTTTTGAAAAAAAAAATAATATAAATAAACACTTTGGTATTTTTGGATATGTACTTACTTTCTGTACTTTTGTTTCGATTATGACTCAGATTTGATTCTTGTATTTTTACGCTTTGCATATTCGGTACATATTCGTCCGACCCCCTTTCTTCGAAGTTGCGTTTCATGCCGCGAGGAACAAACGTGCAGTTCGGTGATCCGCCAGTCTAGGACACCTATCCTCCTGTTGGAGAGCTCCCTTTATTCCGGAGCCTACACTTTGGTATATATTCTCCCATTGTGTGTGTATTTGTGCATTCAGGGGTACGGCGGGGCCCTGTCCCGTCATATGACTCGGTTGATGCGTATTAGAGGTACGTAGACATAGATGTGGGTTATGTACGGTTTTTGTTCGGATGCGTTGTGTAAGTTGTGTTTGGGCGGCCCACCAACCGTGGCAGCCTTGTCGGCTGCGTGTATGTATGCCTTGCTACGTTATGTATATTATGATAGCCTTGTCGGCTTCTACGCAGTATGTGTTTGTATGCGTCAGTTTGGGGCCACATCTGATACTGATTTATGTACGAGTCGTTTGTATGCCGAATCTGGTCAGTGAGCGCGTATGGGTGCCCAGCTCGGGCACTAGTCACGGCCTACGGGGTTGGGTCGTGACAGAAGTGGTATCAGAGCAGTTCGTCCTCGGAATGTCTACAGACCGTGTCTAGTAGAGTCTTGTTTATCGTTGTGTTGTGCACCACATCTATAAACAGGAGGCTACGGGACATTTAGGATGTTATCTTTCTTTCTGATCTTAGATCGTGCGATAGAGCTGTATTATCAGGATGACCCCTCCCTAACGGATTGTTATGATTTCAGCGATGCCTCCGAAAGGCCACGGCTGCCCGAAGGGCAAGTCTACGGCCCGGCCCGAGACCGGCCGGGCCGGATAGCTACTAGGGCCGTGCCCGGCTCGAGCCGAGATTGTGCCTCGACGGCCGGTTCGGCCACCCCGCCGATGTCGAGAGGGACCGGGAGGAGCCGCGGTTTGCGGATCGAGAGGCGGCTCCACCGCCAGCTCCCGCGGACCCAGCACCCCAGCCTCCAGTTCCCCAGCCAGGAGCGGAGGATCGGGCTATGCGAGATGCGGTCCAGCTATTGACTAGATTGATGGCGGGGCAGGTCCACAGGCATGGACCGGGAGGAGACCACGCGGGCAGGTATGACAGTCAGAGGGCCCGTGATTTTACGCTTTGTGGTCCACCGAGTTTTCGGGTCAAATCCCGCGAGAGGGCCCTCGGGAGTTCATTCGGCGGATGCGGCGCTGCTGCGGCCCGATTAGTGCTTCGGGGCAGTCGGTTGAGATGGCATCCATCGGTTGCACGATGTGGCGGCTGGGCGGTACGAGTCTGGATGTTGTCCGGAGGTGAGGGTTCCCCTCCCGGCGGTATGGGGCGAGTTTACGAGAGGCCTTGCGGCCCATTTTCTACCTCGGTGAGGCGGGCCGGGGTAGACGGTTCTTTGTTGCGGCGGGGGCGGAGGAGCGTCCGGGAGTATGGTACGGGTTTGATTCGGCGGCCGGATGTGCGCTGCTTATGTGGCGATATGGCCGACCGGATGCACCGGTATGTGATGGGGCTGGATGATTACCTGGTTGACAGTTGTACGGTGATGGCGGCCCAGTCAGGGATGGACATCGCACGGATTCAGGCACATGCCCAGGGGATGGAGGAGCGACACAGAGGGCGTCAGCCCGATAGAGATTATGATGGGGGCCAGCCTAAGACGGCTAGATGCGCGGGTGATACGGAAGTCTCGAGGGCGGCGACCTCGGCGACGACATAGCGACACCCCTTCCCCGGCGGCCGCGGTACACCCCCATAGTTCACCGGCTGGAGCCCAGATGGTGCGGGGTATTCAGGGGCAGGTCAGAGCTCTAGGGCTTCGGGCTCACAGATGGACGGAGATTCCAGCCAGTGGAGGCCACCCCTACCCCGATGTCCTCGGCGTGGGGGACGCCCGGGGGGTGTTGTCGTGCCACGGGCGCGTTTTACCCGTGCCCGGCGGGGCCGCTATGAGGGATTGTCCACTCGGGGCGGTGCGGGGGAGCGGCTCGGCTGCCGGTCGATTCTCGGTTCGTCTTCCCCTTCCGTAGCTATGCGCCCGATGGGGGCGGGCGCATCACCGACTCCGGCGGGCCGTGGCGAGGCCGTGGTGGAGCCTCCGGTCCCGGCGGTCCATCGAACCGCCTATATGTGTTGACCGTAGACGAGGATCGGGAGGCGCTGCGGACGCGGATACGGGTAATCTAGACTTCTTTATTGATTATCTTTGATTGATGTACGAGCGTATGTGATAGCGTAAAGAGATTCCCCCGAAGTGTTTATAAGATCCCGTAAGGCTAATTTAACATTCGAGGACGAATCTTCTAAAGGGGGAGAGGATGTTATATCCTGTATTTCGTGCCTTGGGACAATCCGGATTAGCTATGATAAGTTAGAGACAAAGCCATTTCGGGATGCGAAGTCGGGATTTTTGACCTTCGATTTTGTTTTAAGACCTAAAGAGTTCATGAATTTGTTGGTATGGAACAATTAGAAAAAATTGGGACAAAAATTGGAATTTATGAAAGTTGAAAATCATGCATTTTCCCTTGTTGTGGCCGTGTGGTGTGGGAGTTGGCCCACACAATTTGTGGACAATTTTAATTGGTCCAACACATGTGTGGGCTAAGGGACACATGTATAATTCACCTAGGAGCTGAAAAGATGATCACTAAGTCATCTTTATTCATTTCAACACTTAGAAAAAAAAGAGCAAGAAGTTGAAGAGAAAAGGAGGCTCTCGGCCAAGAGGAGGAAAAACCAAGTCAAATTCTAGCCATCCCAAAAATATTTCCTTGGTACAAATCCACTAATTTGAGGTCCCTAAGTAACGTGGAAGTGTGGTTCGGGTCATCCAACCATTCGTTGTGGCAATTGCAAACCCTAGCCTATTTGTGAAGTGGAAGAAGAAAGGTAAGAATTAATCATGTTTTATGTGTTATAAAGGTTGTATGCATGTTGTAGTATGTTAAAATGGATGAAAATCATGAAATATGGCATGTTGGAGTGAAGGTTGTGTGTGTAGTGCATAGCCGTGTGTGTGTGTGTGTGTGTTGTGTTGTATTGAAGCAATGAATTAAAGTCTAGTTAGCATGTTGTGATTGTTGTAGAGTGGAGAAATGAATGAGAATCATCTATATATGTTTGTAGGAGGTGTTGGCCGAATGTAGGCTATTTATGTGACAAGAAATGGATTATTGTTAATTAGTATTTTGAATGTTGTCGTTATGGATTCTATGTCGACGATAATAGTTTAATGACTCAAATTGATATCGTAAGTGTTGTGGGCTGAATTGGAGGTTATTGTGCATTTAATGTAATTTGTATATTTACGAGAATGATATCGTTATAGTGTGGATTGTTGATGCAAATCATGATTTGAAAATGAGGAATGCGCTATAGTGAGGTTCTCGGGTTTGGGGACAGTTTTCGGGCAAATTGGAGCCTTGTTGGATTGTTGGAAATATTGTATGAATTGTTTGAAATGTTCTTAAATATTGTTAGTATGGATTCGAATTGGTATTTGAATGTATAAGCGTTGATGTTGGCTCGAAGGTAAGCCGTGGAATTGAATAGTATGAATGTTGTTGAATGATGTAAAAGAGAGCTACTAATGTTATATTGCCTTTCGGATTGATTATTGATGTTGCTAGGTTGGTTGTTGTTGTTGTTGTTGCTGATTTGGCCGAGTTAAATTCTCGAGGTTGGTCTATTTACGGGGGAAATGCTGCCCAAATTTCTGTAGAATTTAGTGCTAATTTGGAATAAAATGCCCAAAATGTCTATAACTAATGTTTGGCATATTATGACGCATTTGTAGACCTTGGGGAGTCCGAGGCGTGGGTTGAGATTAGCTTGAGTTTGGGCTAGCTTGAGAGCGTACGAGGTATGTAAAGCTTACCTTTCCTTCTTTGGCATGTCTTAGTGTTATAACCCGTATTTTTCGCCTTTGGGAATCTCGGGGTTTTCGAGACAAGTTAAGGACAATGTAGTGTATTAATCTTGTTTGGTTCATAAGTTGGTTATGGAAAATTTAGACGTGGAAATATTGGAAAAGTGTAAGGGCAAAATTGGAATTTTGGAAAATGGTTTCATGAATTACCAAAGTATGGGCTAAGGAAATTGGGCTTGGAAAATTGAAAAAAAAAAAGAGCAAGCTTGGCCCAACCCATAGGGTGGCCGGCCATGGCCTTTGTTTTGGCCTAAGTTTAATGAGTTGGTCATGTGATTAATCATGTGACCAACAAGTTAATAAAAGGAGCAAGACTTGGAAATTTTTCTAGAATTTTCAAGACAAGGCAAGAAGGAGAAAACAAGAGAAAAACTTGGGAGCAACATAAAGGCCATTCGGCCAAGTTGAAGGAAAACCAACCCTCCAAATTTTGATTCCAAAAATTATTTTCTTGTGATATTTATACCAATTCAAGGTCCCTTTACAACTTGGTGCAATTGGTTTGGAAGAATAAGCATTGGTTTCCTCAATTCAACACTTAAGGCAAGTGAAGAAGTTGGAAGGAAAAGGTGAGAATTCATTCCTTCTAATTATGTTGTGAAGGTTTGTTTGTGTTGTAGTGTATGTAAAAGAGTAGAATATATGGTAATATGGAAGTTTGCATGGTGGTAGTGCAAGAGTGCATGTGGCCGTGTGTGTGTCTTAATGTGTAGTGTGGTTATGTTGAATATTATGTTGTATTATGGTTGTAGTTGTTGTGGAATTCACATTGGAAATGGAAGTTGAATGAAATTGGAATGTAGTTGGAATTTGGCCTATGGCCGTGTGGTATATGGTAGGAGGAAACATGTTGAATTTATTTTGTTTAATGTGTTAGTTGCGTCGTTATGATCGTTGCAAGTAAAGGGAGCATGTATGAGTTAAGATTGCATAAAAAATTTAATGTAGAGAATTATATCGTATTAATGTGATTTTATGATACTAAGAAAATGAAGTTGCTTGAGTGTAGATTGTGGCTGTTGGAAATGAATTAGTATGTAGAAAATGTGTTGGGATGATTTGGTTGCATGTATAAGGATTTTGGATAAATATGGAATTATTGTATATTGGATGTAAGGTTTGAAATATTTTTGGCTTGTGTTTGAATGATTTCAAATTTGTACGTGTATATGGAAATATTGATATTGATTTGGAATTGTGAAGTCGAGATGGAAATTGTCGCGTCATGTCGGAAAGTAAACTAGTTATGTTATGTTGCGGTTTGTAGTGAATGTTGATGTTCTTGGTGTGGTTCTTTGGGTTGTTGTTAGTTGTGTTGAGCCGAGTTGAATCTCGGGGGTGTCGTATTTATAGAGGAAGTGCTGCCGAAATTTTGGTAGCCAGATAGAAACCAAAGATTGAAATGTCAACTTGCATGAATAGTAACTGGTAAAGATGACCATTTGCAGATTTTTGACGAAACGAGACCGGAGTTTCGACGAGCTTAGCAAGCGCGAAAGGTATGTAAAGCTCTGCTTCCCTTCTCTTGGCATGTCCTAGGTATACTAGGCTTGAATTCGGACCTCGGGGACAACTCTACTCTTCGGAATCCACGTTCGAAATTGTCCCATTTTCTTTCAGTAGAATTGAATTAGTTAAGTTGTAAGTAGTTAGGAAAATGTCTAAACACCTAGAAATTGTGCAAGTAAAATCCGATTACCCTAAAAACCTTCATAAGTGATTCCATAAAGCCTATTATACATAATTTGTGTCCACCCCCTCGGTTGACCCGAGGTGGGCCCACTATTTCCGACTCTACCCTTTTGTGACTATGACTTGTTTTCGAGCGGTTTTAAAGGAAATGTTTTAACTACTTCTTTATCTATTCTTAGAAAAATTGTTTCAAATATTCCGTTAAGTCTTATGAATTGTTTTGGACCTTGGAAACGATCTCGGGAAGAGTTATGCTTACGTAGCTCGTTATGACATCCGGAACTCACTTGCTATGTCTCCGTCCGATTTCATCGATTTGACTTGTTATTCGATATGCCTCATTGAGTCTCTGGAAACATATATGTTATTTTTATTGCATTTGGTTTCTCACTACTCCACTCGTGGATGCCTCAATGTTTCCTCCACTGAGCCCGGGCCAGGATTTGTTATCAAGCGCCTTCCTCTGCATTGTTCGCCGTGCCTCGGTGTGAGGGGGAGTATGACATGTACATGGGTCCGAAGTATGATGTGCCATGTACATATATTCGATATCGACTATGTGATGTGATGTGGCCACTTGGTATGTTATGATTTGTTTCGGAGATATTCCCTACTCCGAAGTATGATGTGTTTTGGCGCGGAGAGGGGCGCCTATGTTCGTTCACCGAGTCCCATAGCGGGACCGAATTTGGCATATGTTTACGCATGCATCGTCTATGGTTTTCGATATGCATTTTTGATTACCTATGTATTATGTTCGTTCTCCGTACATTACTTCGATTTCCATTTTTGTCGTTACGATCTTTGCTTTACATATTCGTACATTTTCCGTACCGACCCCACGTTCTTCGGGGGCCGCGTTCGTGCCACGCAGTATGCGCGCTTGATTTATTGATCCGCTCGCCTGGGCTATCTGCTCAGCTGACTGAAGTGATCCTTTGTCCGGAGCCCCTATTTTGGTATAGACTTTTCTGTTATATATGTACATAATTATTCTGGGTACGACGGGGCCCTGTCCCGTCATGTGATTATGCTTTTGGTTCGGTAGAGGTACGTAGACATATAGTGTGGGTTTCGTATATGCTTTGTGAGTTTTGCATACGTTTAGAGCTTATTTATGTTTTGTGACGGCCTTATCGGCCTTCGTGCGCCATATTCACTGGACATCATTAAATTATTATTTCTGTTTATTTTTAATATTTTGCTAGTATAGGATAGGGTACGTATGAGTGCCCAGTTAGGGCACGAGTCGCGGCCTACGGAGTTGGGTCGTGACACTTAGATACGGCTAAGTTATGATATGTTATGAGCTTCGGGGGTAATTCTATTCTTAAAAATCCGAGCACGTTTACGAGTTGTATTTGCTTTTGATGTTGGCATCCTTATATGGTCAAGCTATGGTTTATATGTCTTTGTATGATTGATTTTCAAAAGTTGTATAAAAGTTTTGTTTTCAAAAGAGTTTTGTTCTTAAACGATTCCGAAACTACGAACGACCGTAACTTTCAAGAAAAGGCTCGGATCGCTTTGATATCTTTGCAAATGGTTCTATGACGTATTATAACTATGATTTTCATAGGCGGGCCCGACTTGAGTCGACACCCCTCCGTGGGCCCCGCGACTTTCTTTACGTACTTTGACGATTTTTGAAAGAACTTAATATGACTACCTTTCTGACCCCCGAGTATGATTATATATTTGTCTGTTGAGTATGAAATAATGATTCGTATACCTATGATTCTGACACGTGACTATGGTTTCTGAAGTTCGATTTGATATGTTCCCGAGTAATATTCGGAGGAAATTTGATTTGGCTATTGTCTTGGCTTGGAAATAATAGTTCGCTTTGGTTATTCTATTAGGTTTGTAATAATGATTTGTATGCCGGTATGTGATATGGCCGCTGGGTATTTGGCCGCGGTATGTTGTGTGATATTGCCGCTGGGTATTTGGCCGCGGTATGTTATGTGATATTGCCGCTGGGTATTTGGCCGCGGTATGTTCTGTGATATGGCCGCTGGGTATTTGACCGCGGTATGTGATGTGATATTGCCGCTGGAGTGTGACCGCGGTATGTGATGTGATACTGAGTCCTATATACAATTTGTTTTTTTGAAAAAAATAAATAAACACTTCGGTATTTTTGGATATGTACTTACTTTCTGTACTTTTGTTTTGATTATGACTCAGGTTTGATTATTGTATTTTTCTGCTTTACATGCTCAGTACATATTTCGTACTGACCCCCTTTCTTCGGGGGCTGCGTTTCATGCCCGCAGGTACAGACGTGCAGTTCGGTGATCCGCCAGTCTAGGACACCTATCCTGCTGTTGGAGAGCTCCCTTTATTCCGGAGCCTACATTTTGGTATATATTCTCCCGTTGTGTGTGTATTTGTGTATTCAGGGGTACGGCGGGGCCGTCCCGTCATATGACTCGGTTGATCGTATTAGAGGTGCGTAGACATAGATGTGGGTTATGTACAGTTTTGTTCGGATGCGTTGAGTAAGTTGTGTTTGGGCGGCCCACCAGCCGTGGCAGCCTTGTCGGCTGCGTGTATGTATGCCTTGCTACGTTATGTGTATTATGATAGCCTTGCCGGCTTCTGCGCAGTATGTGTTTGTATGCGTCAGTTTGGGGACACGTCTGATACTGATTTATGTACGAGTCGTTTGTATGCCGAATCTGGTCAGTGAGCGCATATGGGTGCCTAGCTCGGGCACTAGTCACGGCCTACGGGGTTGGGTCGTGACAGTCATGCCCCAAACCGGAGGGCCGCGATGAGCACCCAGGCCTTACTTGCTGACCACCAACATGATAATTTTTTCATAACATAATCATAAAGGTAGGTGGGCCGCAATGGCCATCGATGACAACCTGCAAACTCATGGGAGAAATAAACTAAAAAGGGCAAGCCCGAAAGGATACACATACATAAACAAGACTAGACATAATAGTACGGGCCGACAAGGCCGTCATAAATATCTGTACAGCAAAACGCAGGCCAACAAGGCCATACAACAAGTAACTACATCATAAATGTCTACAAGCCTCTAGTAGAATACATGACATCATAAGGTCTGGACAGGACCCCCGCATACCCATATGTACATCAAAAACATCATACCAAGACCATATAACAACTCCAAGACAAGTGGAGTGCTCCAATATCAATGCCGAGTGGGCAGCCTACTGATGCGGATAGTCACCCTGTCTATTAGAACCTGCGGGCATGAAACGCAGCATCCCCAGGCAAACGGACGTCAGTACGAATAAAGTACCGAGTATGTAAAGCAAGAAAGTAAATTAAGAAAGACATGAGTGTAACATGAGATAAAGAGAATCAACATGTAAATCCGAAATGCCTCAAAGGCTATGATATGCATAAGTAATGTATATATGCGTATATAACGCCATTCACACACACACACACACACACACACACACACACACATATATATATATATATATATATATATATATATATATATATATATATATATATATATATATATATATATATATATATATATATATGCGTATATAACGCCATCAAGCCTCGTAGGCATCACCATTATGGCCAACCGATCGGTGGTGTGTGTATAACAACGTTGTACATATATATGCATATATAATGCCATCGGCCTCTCCGTAGGCATCTTTATCATAGTACCATATGTATATATAAATGTATAAGTATGATAAGAGTACATTACGAGTTTGTCGGAGTGACGTAAGGTCGTTACACCTCCAAACAATATTATGAGACTAACATCATTAACATCACATGACTCTATAAAACATACGAATCATGTGAATAGACTTTCTGAGAATAATAATATTAGAATATGAATCAACATGAACATCTCTAGCTACAAAGAGCGGAATCATTATGGCATAGCATTTCGGTTATGTTTCGTTTCATAAGGATCATGCCAAAAGAAGAAGGGTTAGCCTGAACACACCTCAATCTCCCCAAGCTACAATACTCCCAATGTAGTACACAATGTAGCTTAATCTATATAAGTACAATTAGGCATATGGTTAATATCGTTCCGAGACTTAGTCGAATCATTATGTTAGCGACTTGTTTATATAAATTTGGGCAGCATCTCCCCTCTTACCTTAGTTGTGAGTTTTTTACCCTTCTATAACTTGAAAGAAGCTTCAAAAACTCTTACAACCGACAAGGAGTACTCCAACAAACACCACGACCTTTCTGATGGTAGATATCAAAATCTTGTTAATCTCTACTTGAATGGTTGGGAAACCTTTAGGGAGCTTCTAGGGAGTGAGGGGATCAATTTAGGAATAAAAATGATGAAAATGAGGCTCCTATGATGTCATGACCCAATTTGTGAAACGTGATGGCACATACTCTATCCCCCAAGGTAGGCGAACCATTCCCAAATCATTTTAGTCATTTATAAGAATTGTCCAGAAATAAATAATGATTTAGCTAAATGATTCAAATTATATAAATGATAAGTGTGTAAGTAATAATAACCCCAAAATCTGGTCTAGACTAGTACAAGGGCTACTATTACAGAGATACAAGACTTATAGAAAGTACAAATCTCAACTATCAATATTGTCTCAGGAATACAAAGTAGATAGTTGAATACAAAAAAGAGTCACCGGGTTGCAGATCTTGCCCAAAAGCTCAACCTGGAATCTCTGTCAAATAGACTCATATCACTCTCGAGGACGGGAACTTGAACTAATAACGGACTCTGCACTCAAAGGAAGAGTACAGTAAGAGTAGCATCAATACAAGCAACAAGTACTGGTAGGTATCATAAGCCGACAACAATTAGTTCACATATATGAAGAAAGAAATCAACAAACAGGCAGATACGAAATCAAGCTTACTCACAAATCACATTATCATAAAAATCAAGGACTTCCACCCACACATACATCATACAGAAACTCACTTTCTAAGTCATAAGCCTAGGTGAAGCTTCTAAACCACAATTCTGTCGAGTCTCAATAATCTCAAATAGATGATCATGAATCCAAGTTCTGAACCTAGGCAGAGTCACTAATCTACAATCTGGTCCAGTCCATAGTCAGATCTATGCCACAACAATGGTACAAACAACCCATACGAAATCAGAAATCAAGAGTCATATGATGATATAGGATGAAATGTAATGATGTACAATGTGATACAATGCAATGCAATGGCCAAATGTCTGAAACCTATACACACATGCTAAAGGCCTTGTTCACATGATAGTCATGACCCGCGGGGGACCTATGGTGTCCATGATAAACTCATTTCGGAACGGACCTCAGATCACAAGTTCACAAATAGGCCACATACTCACCCCGTGTCAAATGTGCCTTATACATATCACAAGATAGGCCACATCCTCACCCCCGTCAGATGTATGTGTGTGTGTCTATATATATATATATATATAGTGCACAAGATGAGTATAGCATACAGATGTAAGCATGAGGAATGAGAATGAATGCATAACACTCAACCATGGAATAAATCAACGAACCAGTTCAATCAGCATAGAGAGTTTATGACACCCTTTACTTCCCAATATAGCAAGTACCCTCACAACTAAGTCTTGTGTCACCAAGTGCTATATTTTCTCATTAATCATCATTAGTACCAAGTCATAATTCGTTATCAATATACATGTGAAATGAGAATGTATGCCATGCATGATATTATCATCAACAGTAAATCATAATCAAGATCTCAATCGTGTATTATTATATTTACACAACACGATTCAAGCCTAATCTCATTATCCTTCCTTTCTCCGATGATAAACAACAAGAGAGAAATGAGTGCAACGCGTATCACAACACAGCAATTAAGGCAACAAGCCTAATCACAATAATAGGGCAAAAAGCGACAATCAACAACAACCAACCTAATAGAATTCCATCCCAGCTACAGACCCGAAGGCCTAGCATGCTTTCCCCATCAATATCTAACTCCCACATATGTTTCCCTAATTGGAGTCTAACCGAAAGGCAAGTCGTAACCTACCTCGATGTCGAGCTGGTGCGACGAACCGCCAAACCTAAGCCTTGCCCTTTCGAAGTGCCTTGGATCGCTCGTAGTCTAACAATTAGCAATGATAAGTAAGAAAATGACTACAATAAACCAACTAATCTAAAGAAGAATCATTTGGGGAAAATGCCCAAAATACCCCAAACGAATCATATGGGTAAAATCGGAAATTAAGGGTGAAATTACCCTACCCATAGTCCTAACAATCATAATCCTTAATTACATGGGTTTCTAATCACATTAGACCCTTCAATTTCATCAATTAGTCAAAACCCCCAATTTGGGTGAAACCCTAAGTCTCATGATTAGGTTTTTGAACTATAGAGCAATTTCATCCTAGAATGTACTAATCTACACTTCTAGATGATATAAACAACAATTATTGAAGCAACACTTAATAAATTTATAAAAAGGGTTCTTGAATAATACCCTAAGTCTCATCACCCCCGTACTAGGACCATAAACTACCATGGAAACTCAAAGAAGAAGGTAGTAAAGCTAGATAGTAGATTGGAACTTACCCCAAATAGATGATTGCCCCCCAATATCTTCAAGAATCACCTCTCCTAACTCTTGGAATTAGGCTTTAGGCATTTTGGACTAATGATTCGAACTTAGGAAGATAAAATAATGATCTGGTTCCGTCGATCCGCCACAGTGATCACGAGGATCACCATGGCGGTCCCGCATAAGGATCAGGTTCCGTCCATCCGCCACGGCGGTCACGAGGATCACCATGGCGGTCCCTCCCTAGCGTCAACCATCCGCCATGGTGAAAATTCATTAAAGCATAGGCCCTCACCATGGCGGTCAAGACCCCACCATGGCGATCCCGCTATGGCGGCACTAAGCCTGCCATGGCAAACACAGCAGAAACCAGAAAATCTAATTTTTCACAAGTCAATCCCAAAATCCCGACATCAATCCGAGGCCTCCCGTACACAAACCAGATATGCACACACACGTAAAAACACGCTACGAACTCACTCGTGGCCTCAAAATTGTTACACCTCAAATATTTTCGTATCGTGAGTAAACTAACGTAAGCTCGAAGAGGTCATGGAACCCTTACAAGGTTAAGGAATACTCTTAACAAGTGTTAAGCAAGTGTCTAAAGGTTCTGCGATCGAGTAAATCGAAGAAAATAAGTTTGTCAAAAATTTGGGAAAAATTTGGCAGAATTTTGGACAGAAATTTTGGGTAAACTTCAGAGAGGTATATCTCCTAGGATATCAGGAGTTTTGAGGTGTTTCAAGAGCCTAAAATAAAGTTCGTCGAGTGTAGTTTCCAATGCAACAAACCATTTGTCAATACAACATCGGAGTAGGGAGTTATGGACATTTTAAGACGGATTGTCAGAAGCCTACGAACCTACACGGAAATTCTAGAAACTACTTAAAAGGCCCACCAATTTCGGCCCATCAGCCCAACCCGACTTGGACTACTATATATACCCCCTTAAGTCACCTAAATTACTTAATTTTTCACCATTTCTCATCTCCACACCTCTCTAGAACCTCCCACAACATTCATCCAATATCCTTACACCAAAACATAGCAAATTTAGGAGTTTCTACATTAAATTAAGCTTGGGTTTGTAAGATTAACAACGAATCTCGATGAATCAAAGAAGGGCCGCGACTTTGGGGCTCATATTTTCACCAAAACCGAACCTTCTAGACCTTTTGAGCTCTCTCCAACACTCCAAACCATTCCAAATCAAATCAAGAGAAGATCAAGCCATAAAATTCTTAACTAGTTTATGGAAGGAGCTTGTTCGTACTTCTAATTGAAGTTGTGGTGGATAAGTTTTAGGGTGAATTGTGTGAGGGGAAGTTCTTCAAGTTATAAAATTTGCAAGTTCGTAATGATAAGCGTTAAGTAGTTAAGGAAACGACAAGGTATGTTAAGGTTGTCCCCTTTCTTTCTAAAGGGCATGATTCTTTTCTTATGAATCCACACATGCTTTCCATAACATCCTTATTCCCAAAAAGCTAGAAGTTCATGATTCTCAAAGTTCTTATGATGCCAAAGATAGATGTTTCCTATGATGATAATGATGATGGTGATGATCCCATTCTAGAGATTCCAAAGCTTATGGATTTGATGCTATTATGAGATTATTGAGCTTATTTCATGATTTTCTTGATTTTATTCATTATTATTAATATCACCTTATGATAGTTGTTCCTTCAAGGTGAGATATAGCGACGATCATAATTCCATTTCTAATGCTATCCAAGTTCATCGTTCTTGATACTCTCATGACACTATTGATCTCATCCTACGATAGTGGATCCTACCATAGTTAATCCTCTAAGGAAAGATATAGTGATACTGATAATGATGATGATGTTGTTGCTTTTATTTATGTACTCTTTTACATGTATGTATGTATACAGTCATGAGTGGTACCGAGCCTATACGGCCGGGAACGAGATATATTGCGCGTGCACCACTACAGTTGGGTACGGACGTTATCGAGTCCTATTATGGCCGGGTACCGATATTATCGAGTCCTATTATGGTCGGGTACCGATATTATCGAGTCCTATTATAGCCGGGTACCAATATTACTGAGTCCTATTAACACCGGATACCGATATAACCGAGCCTTTTTATGGCGGGATGCCGATATTATGTAGGTATGTACGTGGATATATGAAATGTTTCTTCTAGAAAAGGTTAAGTAAGCATGACGAATGTATTAAGAGGTATTATGAGGTATAAACGATTCTTTTATCTTACGCTATTCTTCCTACTTTTATCATGTTACTATTCACGCCTTACATTCTCAGTACATTGCTTGTACTGACATCCTTTCTTGTGGACGCTGCGTTCATGCCCGCAGGAAAGCAGGGAGATAGATCTAATCCTTAGGAGCTTCATCAGCGGAGTTTCAGGAGCGCTCCATTTGCTTCGGAGCCGCAGTCTATTGGTATTACTCTTTGTGTATATACTTGGGCATGGCGGAGTCCTGCCCCGTCTTTATGGATTCCTGTATTCTATATAGAGGCTCGTAGATAGATGTATGTAGCTAGATGTCCCCTAACCTTATTAGTTCATATTGTTGTATAATATTTTGGCAGCCTTGTCGGCTTGTGATGATGGGCATAATTGTTGATGATTATATAGAAATGTGTCGTTATCTTGCGACATATGCCCTTACAGATCATAATACCCATGAGCTATCTTTGTGGTCCACCTAGAGATGATTATGAAATGTATGTTCAGAGGTGCTCGGTAGGGTAGTTCCGGGTGCCCGTCATGGCCCTCTGGTTGGGTCGTGACAAAAATTCCCAATGGGGGACTAATTTACCAAGTCAACCCCCAAACGGATAAAATCAAGTTTCCAACCAAGTGCCCAAAACGTAACCAAATGCCTCAGGAACTGAACAATCCATCCTACCAAGTCATAAGCTACCCTCCTGACCTTATAGAATCGACAAAAATCCAAACACGGTCTGTTTACCCAAAAGTCAACTATTGGTCAAACGCTTACTCTTAAGGATTCTAAATCCTTCAATTTAAATTAGAATCTCTTTGTAATCTCAGGAATCGGTCAATAGGGGTAAAACGGTCAAAAAAACACATAACGACCTAACCGGTCATTACATCGGATACCAATTAAACAATCGTTTGTCCTCGAATGAAGAAAAGGAGTACAGTAGCTGACGGTAACCAAGGAACCTGTATTATAACCACCCGGAAGCCTCTACGGCAAGAAGTACACCAAACACACTGTCCGTTCACCTTATCATTCAAACTTCCTTAATTTAGCTCAAAAATCCAATTTTCCATATTTTCCATACTCGAATTTCCTTCAGAATCGATCCCTGAATATAGGAACCATTTCTGCTGGAATTTTCTGATTCGATATAACCATACCTCTGAACGCCACCAATAGGTCCCACAACATTTCTCAAAATAACACGAACCTTTAGATATAGACACAATCAAAGCCCACTCTGAACCAGTAAAATACTCTAATTCTGCTAACATGTCTTTCATCTCTCTAAAGCTGTTCTGTCACGACCCAACCCCGTAGGCCGTGACTAGTGCCCGAGCTGGGCACCCGTACACACCCATTAACCAGAAACAGCATACAAATAACTTATACATACAGAAAAGTAATACGTCGCCCCAGAGCTGTCACAAATATATATACATGTCGTAGTCACGACTTTCAACAGATGGTATCGCACATAAGCCAGCAAGGCTATCATAGTATACACAGCATCCCAAATCATATATACATATACATATCGGCGTAAGCCGGCAAGGCTGTCAAAATATGGGGGGACGTCCAGAACACAAACCATACAGACATAACTGTACGATGACTACCCACAACCCACACATATGTGTCTACAGACCTCTAAGAGTAATAACAGAATCATATGACGGGACAGGGCCCCGCCGTACCCCTGAATAGACATATACATACACATATGTAACAAAGGTATCTGTACCCAAAATATAGGCTCCGGAACAAGGGAGCGCTCCAAAATAGCTGAATGGAAATCCTAAGCTGGCGAATCACCGAAACGAGTATCTGTACCTGCGGGCATGAAACGCACTTCGAAGAAAGGCGGTCGATGCATTTAAATATGTACCGAGTATGCAAAGCATGAAATATAGTAAACGGTGTTCATAATCGGAACAAGAAGTACAGAAATAAGTGCAATATCCTAATATCAAAATGCTTACTTTTTAAAACACAAATCATGCATGGGGGCTCAGTGAATATGGTCGCCCACCCGTCATTGGCGCCATAACACATCATACTCCTTTAAGATTTCAAATCTCCGTAACCCGGCATATCACATAACACATCATAACGCCATAACACATCATAACACCAGAATATATATACGGAACCCGACCCTCTAGCGAGGGACTCGGCGAACCATAACACATCATACTCCGAAATATAGCATAGTGCGCACGATAACATAACCGGCCCGGGACTCGGCGAAAGATATAACAGGATGCACGAAACGGAGGTGCGAGTAACCATATGCATAAAAATCATCATTACGGACTCAATAGATAAGAGACTAACCATACCGGGCCTCGGATGATAGCCATACTAAGTTCTTTCAAAAGTCGTCTTAACTATACAAAGGAAAGTCGCGGGGACCACGGACAAGTATCAACCCAATCCGGGCCCGCCTATGAAAGTTAGAGTCATTATACGCTACGGAACCTTCTATGAGCATATCGAGGCGATCCGGTTCTGTCTACAAAAGTTACGGCCATTATTAGACATAGAATCCTTTAAGAACAAAAAATCTTTATGCAACATTTGAAATCCAATCATACCAAAAACATAAGGACCATAATTCTACTACATTAAGAATGCCAACATTAAGAGGTGAATAAGAATCGCAAGACATGCTTGGATCGCTAGAATAGAGAGTTACCCCGAGGCTCGTGTCATAGCCTACTTACAACTAAGACATGCCAAAAGAAAGAAAGGTTAGGCTTTACATACCTCGTCCGCTTCCTAAGCTAATCCGAACTTAAGTCTCGGCTCCCCAAGATCTACAACAATGTCGTTAGACACCAAACATTAGTCATAAGCACTTAGGAATCCAATTCTAGGCTAGCACTTTATTTACAGAAATTTGGGCAGCATTTCCCCTGTAAATTCAACAACCCCGAGAATTCAACTCGGCCAAATCATCAACAACAATGCCAATAACCATAATAACAACATCAACAATTAATTCAAAATGCATTCTAACGTTAGTAACTCTTTTCTACATACTTCGACAACATTCTATTTATATTCAAATCATCCGCATACAATCAAGCCAACACTAATGGTCACACGTTCAAGTGCTAATCCGAAACCATTCAAACAATACTCAAGAACATTCCAAACAATCCACACAATATTCAAATGACCCAACCAATGTGCAGCCTCACCCGAAACCTCCCAATGTCAATAGGAACAACAACAACACATTTCTTCCTTCCAAATTCAAGAACTACACCAACAACCCACACTTTAACAACATTATCCTCATAAATACAAGAAACTATATTAGAATCACATTAGTTCCTAAATCAGCCCACAACAATTACAACTTCAACTTGAATCATTAAACTTTCATTATCATCATAGAATCCACAACAACAACAACCAAAAATACTAAATAAAATTAGTTCATCACTCCTACACAACACACCACCCACACGGCCTCACACCAACACACATCATTTCATGAATTTCATCCATTTCTACATACTACAACATACACAAACCATCCATAACACATGTAAAAGAGGATTGAACCTTACCTTTTCCACTTAGTTCTTCAACTTGGCTAGGGTTGTGCCTTGTAAGAATGAATGGTTTGCTTGCTCCAACAACTACTCCATGTTGATTAGGACCTTCCAATTGGTTGAAAAGCTAGAAGAAAACTATTTTTCTTGATCAATTCTTGAACCACCATGTTCGGCCACCGTGGCCGAATGTTGCTCTTCATTTTTCTCTAAGCTTCTCAAGTTTTCTAAGGTTGAAAAGATGACTAATAAGTCTTGCTTGGTCATCTATTGTATACATATAAGGTTCATCCATGTGTACCATGGCCCACACATGCTTTGGATGAATTAAAATTTCCAAGCCCGTGGTGGGAACCACCCAAGCCACACGGCCAAGTTGGCCTTGTTTCATGAATTATTAACTTTTCATAATTCACTTTTAACCCCAAATTTTCCTTAATATTCCATACCAATAAAATCATAAGCAACTTATGCCTTAAAATAAAATCGGATATCAAAAGTCTCAACCTCGTATCCCGGAATAGTCTTGTCCTTAACTTTTCATGGTTAGCTCGGAATGTCCCAATGTACAAAATACGGGATAAAACATGTTCTTTGCACCACAATTTCTTAGAAACACAAGTCCGAAACCATGACTTAAGAAAATAAGTCCGAAACCAAAAAGAAAACTTGTTGTATCGGAGAAACTTAAGCAATTCCCTCAAACTGATCTTACTCATAGCTGACTTCACTAGTTCCAATT